>NW_015113748.1:204261-209057 GCF_001443285.1 Poecilia latipinna
CCGATTTTCTAACACCCTGATAAATTCTTTTTTAAGCTCAGACAAAAAAAAAAAAAAAAAAAAAAAAAAAAGGAAGGAGGGGCTGCGGCAGCAGAACATTCAATACCAGAGTGTCAGAGCCTCTGTCCGTGGTGCTGAACCACTCATCTACACCCATAGAGCTGGAGCTAATAGAACAGACAACGCCAAAGAATGTACAGACAATTTACCCAAGAATGCAGGCTGTTGTCTGAAAAAGATCAGTCTTAAAATAGATCATTTTAAACATTTTTTTAGATATTTTTTTTTTTTACAAAACAGTTATACTACGTCCTGAAGAAGTGCTTTCCTCACAGCTGATGCAATTTGAGAAACCTTCAGCATAAACAAGCACAGATTCGCTTCAGATCTAATGAAAGATTTAGAATCTGTTTAAAGTTTAAAAGTTAAAAGTATAATGTAAACAGATTGAGCCGTCTAGTGCACAGCATCCCCGTCAGTTCTCTGTCCTCTGCTTCTGAAAGGCCACGCAGTCTTCTTTTGTTTTTCAGCTTCTCCTCGCATCTCCTGAGATGGCAAAAAGGAAAAGTAAGTGTGCCGGGAAGAACAGAGCACTCATCTCAAATGGCATCCACTCACATAATGCATGAGGAGACATCCTCAGTAAACACAGCAACAGGAAGTGTTTGAATCTATGAAACATCCTGCTTGCTGAAAGTTAAATGACATGTAAATTTGCTGCCTGGTGAGTTTGGATTTTGTTTTTTTGTTGTTGTTTTTTTGTTCTCTGCATGCGTGACTAACAGAGATACAAGCTACCAAGCTGCGTTGCAAGCAACTGGCGGCACAGATGTTAACTGCATAAGTTAATCAGACAACTTTCATAGTTTTTTTTAAAGGGTACCTGTGATGTGCTTCGGATGTGGACACACACACACGCACACACACATCCTTACTCACTTAAAGCCTCAGGCCGTAAACCTGCTGTGAGCTCCTGACCTTCAACCCTAATAACTTTTCCCAAAGTCAGTGTAAGTCCAGGGTGAGCTCATTTTATGGTTACAAAAAATGTTTGCTCATCTGTCCAGCAGTTGATGAAGCACCTTAGGGGGCCTGCTTGAAAGAATAAACAGTCACTCAGCATTGATCTCGTTTAGGCTCTAACTATAGCCAGGTGCTGATGGCCTCTGTGGAAAAACTGGCATGTCTTTGGAGATCCATCCTAAGTTCACAGATTTTATTTTATTTAAGCTATCAGGAAAGACCAGTTCTAAAGATTATGTTGGGCAACGTAAATGGAAAAAGTGAGAAGAAAAAAAAACTGGCTGACAAAAGATTTTGAAATTTTGAGGTAAATGTTTAAAAGTGAAATGACAATTTTTTTCTCTGTTGGAGGGAACACAAAGTCAAGTCTACTGATTAAATTGTTTTCTAGCCTTATTGTTTCAAGAAACTGTTTCTTTTATTTATAGGAATACTGTCTTATAATATACCCTTAAATTGCTTATTTTGATATTTGATATAAATGATCTGTCAAAAATACTATCACTCTGTAGTCCATATAAGCACTCTTACTCAGTAAGATTGCATAAATTTGTGTTCATACTGTGCAGTGAAAGTTTAACACCAATATCCTGTGCTACCATCACCACTGAAGAAATCTATGTTCATTAGAAATTTCTTTGACAAAAAGAAAAGGCTTTAACTGTGTTTCAAAGGAAACAGCCTGAGTGTCATGTAAACGCAAACAAGCAGAAACAGAAAAGTTCATTAAAGAGTTCATACGCAACAGCTTGAGATTAATGATATTCATAGTTTTATAAGCTAGATGTGAAGAACTAATATCTGGTTAATTGAACTGAAATTTTAACTTTAGGTTTACATAAGTGACCACGCTTTGGTCAAAAAAGTGTCACCAAATTTTTAGACCAAAGAATACGCCAATTTTCAGTGTTATGAAATAAGTACACCATTTGCCCCCTTATAAATGTCTAGTGTTCATGTTTTTATTTTTTTTAATATAAACATCTTAGGCCCTCAAATATTTAATAGCAGACAAACAAAAACTTAAGTTATTGCAAAGGGCAGTTGGAAGAAGATGGTTTAAGTCGTTTTTAGACATATATTTGTCTAACGTAGCTCCTAATTTTATAACCAAGCTTTCAGGAATTGAAAATAAAGTATTTATCTTTTCTGGATTTATGGATCGTTGAGTTCTGAAACGACTGAAGGAGCTTGGTTGAATATGCACAGGACTGGTATCAGGTCTTGGTTATTGACTTTTGTGTGTAAATGCCTTACCCGGAACCGCGAGACTTCCCGGAACATTTTGAGTTACCAATAAATGCTGCCTCTGAAAACCTAAAGAATTTACATTAACAAGCTGCTAATTTGACTTTGATGTCTTAAGCCTTCAGTTTCACATTCACCACTTAATTACTTATCCTTTACAATTCACTGGATAAATCCTTTTTAAATGTTAACATAGCCCCTTTCTCGTAACCAACTAGTTTTAGTGTCTGAATTTCACCTAAACATTGCTTCAGGCAGGACTCACAAAGAAGTCAAACATATTTTGTTGAAAAATCAGGCACATTCCTGGTCAAAAATAGCAGTGATTGCCTTCCTATCATGACACAAACCCACAATGACACTTGTGTTATTATGCCAAAAACAGCCGTTTTATTTGCCGTGGTTGCAGCAGAAATACATGCAGGCAAAACCAAGAATAAAATGCATTGCAAAGCAGCAAAACAAAAAAGACAGAATATTCCTTTTTTGTCCCTCTGCATGGGGGATATTTTACTATAAATGACAGGCAAAGCGAAGCACAGAACAGCTGCGGTAGAAGTACAAGTTCCAACTTAATACGGCCTCAAAGTTTTAGAGTTTGTCTGGTTACTTACACATAGTCTAACGAGCTCGTGTTTGATTGACACAACTCAACAGACTTGAGCTTGTGTCGATCGTCTCCAATTTCAGTATTGAACCGTGTGGACACAAGCCAACCCTGACACGTCCGAAACAAGTCAGAGGCTCATTATTAGGCTGCTATTTAACACGAAGACATGCTGCGGAGGTAAATCAATCACTCGACCCAGGTGTGGTTCCAGAGATGGACGCCCCTGGCCTAGAGTGTGCCATGGGATCATCACTGCATTTAAGAAAATAGGTGGATCTCATCAACTTAGGATTTCATTGGAAAGCTACTTTATTTTAAGCAATTCAATAAAAAAGAAAGTGAAGCTCATGTGTTCTAAACAATGTGTTTTCTAAACAAACCAGTTAATGTAGTTAATTTTACGCTACGGAATCGCACGTAATTGACACTCAGCATGCGGTTTCTCAACAAGGTCAGGTGTTAAGACCAATAATGATGTATTTTTACCAGCTGAAACAATACTGGAGAAGAGAAACAAGGGTTTTAAGAGACTAATGGACAATTTTATTGCAAAAAAGAAACCTTCACCTCTCACCCTTTTCCTTTCTGTCTTCTAGTGAACAATGCACAAGACGACATTGTGCATTGTTCATCACAATGTCACAGATCACTTTAAAGATCTGTGATGCACGTACGTGCATACCTGCACAGAAACATCTGCATTCCTCCACTCACTCATATGTCCTTACATATGGCCACTGAAATGTCATGTTATGGTAAACACAATGCTGAGAGAGACTGTTGTCTGTGTGTGTGTGGCCATGAGTCCAGTTATCTCCTGCTCTAGAGTTTGGCACACAACCACACTGTACTTTTAAGAGTCTTGTTTATAATCTTTTGTCAGTTCCACGTCCACTGCAACACTCCATTTAAGAGACATGATACAGAGCAGAATATTTTTTTATTACTGTTTTGTTTAACCACAAATTCCAAGTAGGCTGCAGCAAAGTTTGAGGCAACCACAGTAAACACTCACATGACATTCAGGGAAAACAGCTCGATTTTCTTCTAGAAAATGTTCTCTATCCTCTGGTTTCAGCTGATTTCTTTGAGCCTCCAGCCACAAGGTACTGGGGAATAAAAGTTGGCAGCATTGACCCTTCCAATATCGTAAGCTCCAACTTGCTGTGGTCGCTCAATGATTTACCAGAATTTTGATAAGATCTTCTGGCCGAGCTGATAAGTCAAACACAAGAGGAGATCATTGACACTCACACAGCATTATGAAACGCCAATGCTTCTGCAGCAACCTGGCTTTTCACAGAACAGGGAGGTTAATTGATTGACTTTGTTCTGTCTGTCTATTTGAGATGTTCTTCCTGGTGATTGCTCTCTTCCTCTGACCTCTTAACCTTTAATCTCAATTCAAATGCCATCTCAACCCATGTGGAAATTAAGCAAACACTCCATTCAGTTATATTTATTGCACACATTGACTCACTGAATGAGAAATGTAACTTGTACAAGGTCATGCAAGATGTTTCAAATTATTTTAAGGCACAAAGAAACAGTTGTTTTTTTTGCTGTATTTCAAGTTTTACATTTGATTTAGACATACGTGTGAGGTCCTTTTACATGCATTAATGTCTATTGCAGTTCTTCATGTTACTCATTTCATAACTGAAAGTTAGATTGTACATTGCTTTTGTCAAAGTAATTGACATTTTGTGCAAGACCAACAGAAAGTATTGAACAACTGTGTCCACTGGAAGGGAATTTGTATGAAGTGTTTTCAAACGTCTTTACAAATAAAATTCTAAAAAGTGTTGCATTTGTACTTAGTTCCCTCTCCACTGGTACCCCTATATGTGTGTGTATATATATATATATATATATATATATATATATATATATATATATATATATATATATATAT
>NW_015113749.1:0-117297 GCF_001443285.1 Poecilia latipinna
TTTTTGCCATGCTCCAATCTCATAAGTAAAAGATATTAATTGTGGCAATCTGTTAGCAGATTTGGGTAGTAACTAGCATTTACTTCAGTGACATTTTGAAAAACTTGTACTTTTAAAAGCATTTTTAACATGCTTTCTACTGTTACTTGAGTAATTTTATTATGAAGTGTCGCTACTCCTATTTGAGTAAATAATCTGGATTTTCTACTCACTGAATGAAAAACAAACATGTTTTCACCAAAAATTCACCAGACGCAAACAGACAGAGGCAGTTTTTGTTCAAGTTTCATAAGTTTTATAAGAAACTGATCTGGTAAAATGTCTGTTTTGCCTGATTTTGTAATGATCTTGCTTATTTTTACTTGAGTTAAAAAAATGCTTAAGTAGTGCTACTTCATCATTTGAGGACAAGTTTTGGTACTTCCACCTCTGATAGAATATACTTCCGTGTTTACGTGGATTTTATTTCTCATTTGACGTCCATTGAGATGACAATTGTAGATAATTGGTGTTATGTATGAAATGAAAAACATAAAATTAAAACTCATAACTGCTTCTGTCCAGCAAATCCTAAAGTTTTCCACAAAGTTGGTAAGAACAAATATTAAAGTTGACACCATGGCCCTTTAAAGCTAAATTTCAGCCAAAATAAGGCTGTAGAACGCCGTCCTGTTATTCTACGAAAGCAAACTGATCTCGTTTTGAGCTGAAATTTAAGACTACAGTCTCAATCCAGATCTGAGCTGAGACACTGGCGCCTCATTAGCTATCTGTCTTTGTGGCAAATCGAAGAAAAAAAATCCTTCAAACAAAGTATCTTTGTCTCTGAGCTGCGTTTGATATGCTGCAGAGAGGCCCCAGAGCTCAAAGGACTGAAAGCAGAGACTTCAAAAGTACCCAGTGTCTACCTTTGGAGGAGACAGATGATGCCTTGTTCATCATGGAGGCCAGCCACCGATGCCCCTTAAATCACCACGCTAATTATACAGGCCACCTTCAGTCAAAAGATGCATTATGCTGAAAGTAAAATATTGATGCGATTGTTGGAAAAACTCCAACGCAATCTTTATCTGCTCGTCAAATATGAAGAAACACCTTTCCGGGAATTTCAGGGTGAAATTGTTTCTTCTTCCCACTGACTAATTCGTCTCAAATGTTGACAACAGAGTTAAATCAGAAAGAAAGAAACAGAAACAAGGCTGAGACAGATTAGATTTGTTTTGCACCTTTTCTTAGTTTGTTGTTGCCAAGATTCCCTTGTTAGTAGCACAAAGTGATGACAGTGATTTTCAGAATGTGTTGCTCTTGGTATTTGCTGAGTTTTATCCGTTTCTTGGAATTAACTCTGACAGAGATAACAGGGAGACAAACATGTGCTGTTTGTTCTAAACAGTCTGCCCCATGATCAAGCGCTTTGAAAGGATAAATACTGACTCTCTGTGGATATTTTTAGGTTTTATCTTATCATTAAAGCTATTCTGTGCAACTGAGGATTGGACAACCAAAGTGTTTACCTCCAAATCTTGCTAATTCCTCAATACACCAGATTAATATCTGACTGAAGACTCATAGTCCCACGCTGAGCTCTCACATTCCCAGCTCACACATGCTCTACTGCTTGGAAATTTTTTCAACTTCATGCATTTTCAATGGGAAGTTGTTTATAATTTAATAACCACTGCCAAGGGTCTGAAATTAAGCTGCAACCAGATAGTTTCTGCTCCAACAGACCCAATGGTTAAAGCTGGTGGGCAGTTGAAGCCTTAGAGCCATTTCCAAGGTAAAGTATCTCTGGAAATCATTAAAAAAACATATTTTTATGACTATTTAAATACAACCTCTGCTCATTTTTGCTTACCGTAGAAAAACCTATTTAAGTTTAAAACTGTTGTTAGCTCTAATCCAAATTCAGCTTACTACTTTTGAAAATGTGACATGGTTTATTAATCAAATCTCAAAATTATTTCTACAAAAATTTTAAAATTAAATTGATTGGAATCATTTCTAAAGGCCAAAAGTGCTCCAGTCCAGTTAATAAACAACTGAAAGAAACATAAAATATACTAATACATTTACAATTGTTTATACTTGTTGATAACTATATAATTAAAATCCTTAATGCATTGGTTTAACTATTTCATGTTTTATTTTCTGCAGTGGACCATTAAAATAGATTAAATGGATATTTTTTCTCAGATCAAGTAAACACTAGTGTATGATTGGTTGACCTGCACAGACCAATCAGCTTGACTGTAGGAGAGTTAGCCCCGCCCACCGACATTAAGATGTACAAACCAACAGTTTTAAGAAATTGAGAATGTGCTGCAGCATACAAATAAAAAAGACGTGGGTTAATTCTTATGTTTTTATTCATTTGTTTTAAATTTTAATTCTTCAAATAATTTAAATATTTCTGTCTTTATTAAATTATAAAATAAATATATCCTGGCCCTTTAAATTCTATAAAGCCAATTAGTAGGTGGGGCTAGAATTTCTCCTCTTCAGCTGATTGGCTTAAATTTAAGTTGCACTCACCAATTAGACGTTAGGATCGCTTTGACACATCACAATGACAGTGGCATTTAGTTAAATAAACACTGAAATAACTGCATTATTTGAATTTACAGCTTTTAAATGTTAATTTACAGCTTTTAAACGTGTTTTTTTTCTTTCAGGGTGTTTATTTCTTTTGTTTTTATTATTTATACCAACTAATTAGTGTGTGACACAGACATTTTTGAGTTGTTTTTATAATGTTTCTTCCTGGGACTTCCTGGTAAAGTAAAATAATCAAATTACATCCATAATTGGATTTAAACCAGTTATGCAGCTTTCAAACTTAAAGTGAATCCTCCTATTATAGAGACAGAAAAACTTTGCTGAGTGAAGTTTGTTTTGGACTTTGGTGAACTTCCAGTAATCTCCTATAAGATTGGGACAGAACTGCAACAAAACAGAACAGCAGGCCTGTGTTCTGGTGCAAACTGTTCCACAAGTTCAGCAGCTTTTCACACAATGGGCTCTCCCCCACCGGGAGCCGCCATGACGCGTTTGGAAAACTCAAGACCCGTCCAACCGGAGCAGGTGCATCCTGACTCTGCAGGAAGTCTTTAGCAGCAGACGCTGACCGACCAACACGTGGGCACAGGCAGCGCTCAGGAAAAGCCTTATCAGCTTTTTTCTCTTTCTCTCGCCCAACCCTAATTTAATCTACCGCTTGGAGGATAACACACACCACCTTATGGCTTGTGACAGAATATGGCGTTTTGAAGGCGTTCTCTTTATTTCCTGTTCAGTCAGCTGCTTTAAACCCTAATCTGGGAATGCTGACAAGATTTCCCCTTTTTGTTGAGCTCCTTTGGTCTTGCATCATGTTGGTGTTTTTACATGTGCCGTGGCTGATAAGAGGGTTTTAAATTTAGTCTTTTGATAATATCCACCCTTTGAAGGGTGACAACATATTTACTTAAAGAGACAAATGATCAAATGAACTTTGAAACCTCAGAATGACGAGTTGCCATAATTAACAGAATATATGAGAGGAGGATTGTAAAAGGTAATAATGGCAGTAAATGCTGGCAGATGAACATTTATTACTTCCTTACAGCTTTGGTGAAATAAGGTCACTAGCATGACAATGGCACGGCTTGTCCTAAATTGGTTTTGTATAATTTATGTTCAAAAGAAGGAGTGCATCAGTTGTTGCTGTGCAAACACTTCGATAATCTCAGTGACTAACTGGTTTCTGAATGGCTTGCATCTGTGTGGACAGGAACTTTATGTTCTGAGTTTCCCACACTGAATGTGCTCATTAAAGTATTTAGCAAACTGATTTGTGTTTTTAGTTAAACAAAGATAAACGGATAAATTTATTATCTCTTGGCTAACATTAGGTTTTCAACCTCCAATTAAAGGTAATGATGAAAAACAACATAGAGTTCATATTGCATAGGTACTTTTCCCCTATTTTTTCACATTAAAATAATTTTTTTGTGTTTTATTGGGATTGCACTACACAAAGTTGTGCATGGCTGTAGTGTAAGGAAATTAAAGAGTGTTTTTAACATTTTCACAAATAAAAATCTGAAAAGTGTGGCATGCATTCAATGGTTTAAATGAACACATTCCATCTCTTGATGTAAGTTTAGGTTTGCCATCCTGCTGGAATATAAACTCCTCAAAACTTAATCAGCCTCCACCAAGTTTTCTTCCAGAATGTTTGAAGTAAACCATTCCCATAGTATGCTGCTGCCACCACTAACGTCTTGTTTTTGTAGTGCTACTGTAGTCCCAGATTGCCTCCAATTGTTAAAGCTTGTCCTCACTGGATACTTTTGTCAACATTAACCTTAAAATAATTTTCCACCTTTTGCCAGCTATTGCTTTACCAAGCGGATACAAATGATTAAATGTCAGGAAAATTTTGCGAGGAAATCTGAGCTTTTTTTCCAGACTCACTGTAACTGATGGCAGGTGTGAACTTTAGAAGACTGAATTGAAAAACTGAATCGACAAAAAACATGTTAAGGGTGTACATATTTATTGGAATAGCATTTTAACATGACGTAAAGATTAAAAAAAAGTTGATTTTTTTTTACCTAACAGCACACCTTTAAGCTAAAAGTCTAAAATACTTTGACTGGTGGAAACCTAAACTATGACTGGGAATTAAATTGTTAACAATATACGGACACATGATTAATATCAATGGATTATATATCTGAGTATTCACTGAACTCCGATCCAGAACCACAAAGCATTCTGGGGGATGTAGGCAGTGGAAAGGATTTAGTTGCTCAACCTCTCATGACCAGTTAAGCAAGGTCGGTGGAATCAACTGACTCACTCACTCTTTGGTTACCTAGCAACTCACTCACTCTTTGGTTACCTAGCAACGACCTGTTGAGTAAGTGGAGCAGTTTAAGGTTTTTCCACTGTGCCTCATAACTGCTTACAAATAAAAAAGATACAATGGCATGGAGTGAAAACTGTGGATAAAACATTAAAAGTCATGCCACCAGTTTAGAAGTTTTTCAGATTTTTAAAACGATAAACTAATAAATAATTATCAATATCACTTGATATGTAACGCTTATGTTGTGATATGTTTTTCTGCCCTAACCTAACTGGCGTTTCTTCTCTGAAGATTCTTTTAGCAAGTTAATAATTGAACGTGAGAGTGGGTGAAAGTAGGAGGTCACCATTTTATTCACTGCACTGAATGATTAGAGAGTCCATGGTCTAGTTTCCTCTAATCTATTCAGAGATTCACGGGAGATTAATTATACCTCAGCACAGAGCTAAAACAGGCTCAGATGAGCCAAGTTTCTCATATAATATCTCTTTTTATAATCTAGTGTTTGTATCTGAGGAAATCTGTGTTGGTTATTTCATTTTTAACTTAACAATACGGGTGTAATCAGCAGCATCAGTTGTTGCACATGCCTTCACGGATGCTGCTGTTCTATTTATGGAATGAGAACAGGCAGAATATGTGGGTTGGGTTGGTTGCCACGCTGTTTCCCTGCAGCTGTCCCATTTCTCAACAGGGTAAGGCAGACGGGCTCCTCCCTGTACCCCCAAAGTCACTCTTTTATCCCCCATACTTGTCTTTTCTCCCAAATGATCACTGAGACAAGAGAACACAGACAAGACAAGGCAACTAGGTCAACCTCTAGTTATTAAACTTGTGTGTGCTTGTTGAAACAAACGGGAAAAAATGGGCTCTACTTTAGACTGGGTCCAAACAAAGGCCTTCACATCCATGGAGGAATGAAGCCCTACTTTATTTCCTAATGAAGCGATAATGGAAAGCATACTCTCCTGGTTAATTTGCCTATTGACCAGGAAACTCGTTGGTTTCCGCCATTACATCATGGGAGTCCAACTGTAATGAGGACGGAAAGCCAGTCTATAGTTAGATTAGCGCTTCTGTTTTTGGATTTCTGTGATTTCATCAAGCCTTTTACAAAATTGAGTTCCCAAGAATTTGCATTTTATCATGGGTTTTCCGTTCAACACCCGGGAATAAATTATTAGAACTGGTTAAAACTTGTATCATTGGAGCAATCAGCGGCTGGATCTGTGGTTTCGTTTTCTACTCGTGTGTTCCTTAGAGATTTACACTTTGCTTGACTTTGTTGACATTAGTTCCTGTTTTATGTTTGAAATCTGTTTCCCCTTTACTTCCTGTTATGTTCCAGATTTATTCTGTGCTCTTCGTCTTGTATCACTCTCACGCCGTTAAGTTATTGATCTGGTTTATTTCCTGTGTTGTGTTGGTTAATCCTCCCTTTGCTGCATTTCCATCACAAATGTGTGAAAATCTTTGTTGGTTTCTGCTAATGATGAAAAGACTTCAGAAACTGCTTCTTATTTAATGGTGTCCCCATTAAATAAGAAATTAAATTAAAAGGCACATAAGATATATTTATAATTCAGCGATGGTGATAGTGCTCATTATCTGTCTGCGTCTTATTCTGCGTTGAAGTGACTCGGGAGTGACTATGGTTGCGGCTTTTTGTGGAAATTGGATTCAGCACATGTGAATGACACACAACTTTTTAGGAACTACATAAAAAAATGCATGTTGTCTTCAAAAAAAAAGCCATTATCCTTCAGCCAACTACTTCCTGTCATCTTCTTTGTCATTTCCACCAGTAGTAATATCCAGCTGTTGATTCTGTAACTCATATGATTTGAAAGAAAGTGTTTCCATTGCAGTTTTGTGAAATATATAAATGTTAAGACTGAAAAACCACCTCATCTTAGAACAAAAACTGTCATGAAACATGATATATTTTTTAAATTGGTATGTCTCTATTAAGCAAATTTATTTTCAATTTGAGCAATTACATGTTTAATGGAAATATTTTACCTTCAGTTCTTTCCACATGTACACTGTTATTACATCTGCAGCTTCTGGTTCAATAGACTCCCTATTTTTCCATCCAGTAATCACCCCCAGCATCTTTCTCAGCTTAGTGACACTTTTGTCAGATCCTTGCATCAGTGTTTTTTTTTCATTCTCCTGTGATTTTAATTTACTGCTCTGTTCTCTGGTTTATGGTTATTATTATTATTGTTATTATCTCACCATAGTTAAGTTAGTTATCTTTGACAGAAGAAGAGGAAAAACTTTTTTCTCACACTTTTCTGCCTAATTGTTGCCCATGTTTCAAACATTAATGGAAATAAATAACTGGTTGGTAACATCTGAGAATACTTTGTGGACTTTACATAACTACAGAAAGTAAATGATCCAAGGACAGACATTTCACTGGATGAGAAAAAAGAAAAAAGTCTGCCTCAGATTTATGATCACAGGAAGGATCTGTGCTAAATTAAAGCTTCCATTTTGGTTTGGTGGATCTACAACCGCAGCACATAAGTCACATTGTGCTTCTTGCTGCTGATGCGCCTCGTACGCCTACTCTGCAAACAAACATCCATTATGAGGTTGATAGCCAGCAATGATGTCACTGAGCAAACGCAGAGGCCAGCACGCTTTATGATGAAGCTCCTTTTGCAGCTCACTGACGTTCTCCTGTGCAGGTGCAGTGAATTCACTCTGCAGGGACAATTGCGTAACTCAAAACCTCAATTTATGGCAAACAAAAGCAACCATTAAGGCTGTTTCAGCGAGACGCCTTATCTAAAAGAAAAGAGTGGTTATGGCTATCCATTGTTTAAAGTGCATCAGGATTTGAGCCACATAAAGACCACATACAAGGATGAAAAGGTGTAAAATGTCAATGTTTTCAGTTGTTTGGAAGCCATGCGTTGAAGCCTTTATCTCCGAGATCCCTTACAAGTAGGCTTTTTTTTTTTTTTTTTTTTTTCAGCACAAAAGCTAAACTGGCTTCATGGGAAGAAATCACTTGTACAAGACAAGACTCCGCACTGCAAAAACATGAAATCTTACCAAGTATTTTTGTTTAGTTTCTAGTGCAAATATCTTAATACACTTGAAATAAGATAAAACTAACTTACAGGTAACTTTTCAAAGAGGTATGGAGCTTGATTTGAGTCAATGATTCTTGAATGTTGTTGAAAAACATCGAGCTGGCAGATTTTTTTTAAACTTATATCATTCTGCCAGTGAAGCTGCTACTTTTTCTCAATATTCCAAAATTATTGACTCAAATTAAACTCCTATATCTTTCAGAAGTTACTTGAAAGGTAATTTTGTCTTATTTCAAGTGTACTAAGATATTTGAATTAAAAACTAGATCAATAAATATGCTGCACATATTTCATAAAAAAAAGAAGTAAAGTGTCCTTTTTGTCTTCACAACACATTCAGATTCAGTTTGTCTGTGATCTGTTATGTACAGAGGACATAAAAAGTGTACAGCACTTATACAAAGTATAAGGATAAATCTGTGGTGTTTTTAAAGAAGTGGACCCCAAATACAGCAGCCAGGAAACAAGAGACACGAGGACAAAGGATGAACCTCCCTGAAGCTGAGAAACTGAAACGATGGATAGGGAAGGTCGAGTGTGAAAATGGGGAACTGATAAAGAAAAAAAATCTCATCATAGAACTGAAATAACAACAACCTGACGGTAAACTGTGAGAACAAAAGAACAAATCTAGCAGGACAGTTATCAACACGAGGCACTGAACAGGGAACCAAAAACAGGTGAGGAAGTAAAATGTGGCTTTTATGCAAGAAGAAAAAAGAGGAAACCTTACGAAAAATAGGAAATGAGGCGGATGATAGTGGAAAACTGGATGCAAAACTGAAATGCAATGAGCAGGTTGCAGAAAGGTCTCACTCTCAGAATAGTAGAATTAAATACCACAAACCCAACAGCACAGCAATAAATGAATGAAATGCCAACCCACGGCTGGTGGCTGTTATTAACAGCTTTACACAAAAAACACCAAAGAACCGAAGCTACAGCATGGAAGGTGCTCTGTAGGAAGAAATGCTGCATTTCCATTACATTTCATCTCATTACAAATGTATGCAAAACTATGGCGATATTCCACTAATGCCGTCCAAGAAATTACTGAAGAGTAAAAAACTATTTGGTAAAAAGACTACTCAAGTACCAACTGATCAAATTATCAACCATTTAATACTTAAAATTAAAATCAGACGGACCAAAATATAATGTCAGGTAGAAGTTTTGGTATTCTACGGAACAAAATGACAGTAATTTATTATAAGTAAGAAAAAATAACAAAATCATGCAAAAGAAAACTTTTCCAAATCAGTTTCTTTCAATAAAAAAACTGCATGTCTTCATGTGGTGAATTTTTGGTTAAAACATGTTTGTTTTTCTTTCATCCACCCATCCATCCATTTTCTTTACACCCTTGTCACTTAGTGGGGAGGGGAGGTGCTGGTGCCTCTCCAGCTAATGTTCTGGGCGACAGGCGGGTCCACCCTGGACAGGTCGCCAGGCTGTCGCAGGGCAACACAGAGACACACAACCAGGCGCACACACACCCACACCTAGGGACAATTTGGAGAGGCCAATTAACCTGACATGTTTTCAGACTATGGGAGGAAACCGGAGTACCCACCATGCACAGGGAGAACATGCAAACGCCATGCAGAAAGACCGGGGTCGGGAATCGAACCCAGAACCTTCTTGCTGCAAGGCACCAGCTTTTCTTTCAGTGGGTAGAAAATCCAGAAACTTTACTCAAGAGTAGAAATACTAAATAATAAAAGCACAAAAGACAGCATAGTAAAAATACTCCTAAAAGTACACTTTTCCACAAAAGTTAGTCAAGTAAATGGAATTGCAGGTTTCTTATTTTCTCCTAAACAGATAATGATGTAAACAGAGTTTTTCAACCTACAGAGTTTCTTTTTTTATCTGATGCCAGAATAATTTCTTCTCCCTTTTGGTCCAGCCTGTGTTGTTCTGTTCTCCGATATGCATATTCAATAAAATCTTGAGGCTACACAGAAGCACGCGTGAGACGACTCCATCTTAGCAGGTACTGTTTTATTCTGCTCCGCCCCCAAACACAAGACAGTACAAAGCTTCCTATAGCCTGATACTACATGTGTGTCTCTGGAGCTTTTGAGGCTCCAGGAAGTGAGTCAAACTCTGTTTGTCAGCGATCAGTGGAACGTGAAGTCTTCCCGTGACCTCAGGCTGTAATTGGTTTAAAGGTAAAGCCCACTCTGAGGCCAGCTCACTGCACTTTCTGTGACAAACAGAGGTGAAGAGATGGGCCAGGTAACACACTGTGGCTGGTACAGTCAGAACGGATCCAGTTAATGTGGAGGAATGCACTGGGAGAAATGTTGGGAAAAGCCATTAAAACTGACTCATTTTCAGAATAAAACCTGATTTATGCTTTCATCCTTTAACCCATTACGCCCTCAGCTGTGCTGGGAAGAACCACAGAAATCTTCTGGCTTCTCTTTGAAACCAGAAGCAAACAGCCTCTGTTCTCAGCTTTAATTGTTTTCACTCTAATAGGAGTTTACCAGCACAGCTTCTTACCATAGAGATTCAAACATTGCTGCATAAATCGTTTATCTGAAATAATTTATTTTACCTCCTGCCAGATTTCTGTGAAATAATAAAAAGTAAAGGCCTGTAATTCAACATCAATCTGGTTCAACACATAAATAAGGCATGAATTTTAAGACTTTGGTTTTGTGTTTTGCTTTAAGTTTTTATACAAACCTTTCATGTAACGTTTATTGTAGTTTTTTCTAGTCTGCGATATATTTTATTGTTCCACTTTTAGTGACAGTTTCTAATTATGACTGATATTTTTCTGTTATTTCTCTGTAGCCTCTGTGTCATCAGACCTTTTGCTTTAAATTGATCATTTTCTGTTGGTTTGTTTACATTTCCTTTGCTTGCTGTGTATTCTCTTCAGTTACTTTCCTTCTCTCACAGCTTCACTCTGCTTCCACTCCTTGTTCAGTAATCACCTCCCCTGCTTGAATACACCGCCGTCCATCTGCTCTTTGTCAGATCACATTAGCTGCGTTTCCATTACAAGACTTTCAGTGTCCAGCTAATGTCGAAAAAACACAATTTTGCATTGGTTACATTTACATTAAATAAGAAACACAAATAAATTCGCATGTGAATAAATTTATCCCGATAAGTCATTAAAAACCTGCCGCGTCATCGATCTCCTCCCACTTCCTGTCATCTTCTTCGTCATTTCCGCCTGTAAGAACATCCGGTCGTTGATCATGTGACTTCTGTGATGTGAAAATGTTGCAGTTTTGCAAAATATATTTATGGTGATGCAGCCGAAAAACAACCTCATCTTAGCACAAAATTTGATCAAAAAATGTCTATTTTCCAATTTACGCAACTTTAACATCAGAGTAACGCAGCTACTGTTATACTCCTGGATTTCAGTTTTTTATGAGTTTATTTTCACCTCTCTGCCTGCTTTCTTGTATTTCTCCATTATTTTATGACATTGTTAGTAACTGTATTGAAAGTAATTTTGAAAAAAGAAAAAAAAATGCAGGCAGTTTGGTGCCAGGTTACAGAAAGTTTAATAATATTTTTACATTTTTTACCCAAAATGTTTGAATCAAGATGCTGCATCTGTTGCTTGTTTCTTGAATTTTACTGTGATGTTTTTGTTAGAAATATTGAGTATCTTATGCTTGCTGTGCTCTTTTGTTTACTGTTTTTGATGTGTGAAGTTGATTTAATCGTGCTGAATATCAGCATTGTTCTGTGAGAACATCAGTTCCAGCTACAGGAGGAAACGAACAGGAACTGGACTCTGCACTACTCAGATTGGAGGTGCAACAAGACTGTGACTCCAGATAAAACAGAAGAAACAGTAACACTATCTAATTAACTCAAGATCAGCCATGACCCCCCTAAGGAAATAAAAAAAGAGAGCGGTAGGAGAGTTTAACTAATGCACTTGTCTGTCCGTTCTCCTTGCAAGTAAATTTAAAACTCTCTTGTCTTTCTCCTTTTTGTGCAATGTTTGAATGATGTAGGTTGTTTGAACGTGACAGTTTTCAAGCTCTTAAAAAAAATAAAGTGCTTGAAGCTAAAACTAAATATGTTGCATTTCTATTATGCTGATGTGTATATTTTATAAGCAGCAGACACACATTTTGTCTACAAATTATGTCAGTGCTTTAGTTTCTCTAGAGTGCAAACTGACGCATATAAATACTTTTTATGTAAAAAAACTACTTTAACGTCTTGTCTTGCTAATAGTAATTATCACAACAATTAACTTGCACCTGAAACATTATATTTGCAGCCCAACAGAAGGCAGCAACAGTAAACTATAAAGTGATGAAAAAAAGTTTTTCTGTAAGTAAATGTAAAACTTAAGAGCAGCAAAGGGACTTTTTCCTCTTACAAATCACAAAGTGCTTCTCCTTTAAACAACTAGATGTGTAATTATTTTTTCACAACTGAGGAAAGATAATTGTCGTCTTCCAGCCATGAAGTAACCACCAGTATTTAGCCGGTGGTTATTTCCCCACCCAGCCTGCGGCATTAAACCCAGATTTACTATCTCTGTGTGTGGGAGAGAATGTGCGTGTGTCTGCATGTTGGAAAACGCTTTTGCTCCCAGATCCCAACAACAATCAAGATTCTCGTCAAACCGACTCTGTTTCTGGTTTTAATTTAATCTGGTTTGGTATAATAAGTAGCAACTGTATTTAAAGAGACAGCATTATGTAAAATAGACTTTTTAGAGCTTTACATCATGTTGCAGTGTTATTCCCTCATCAAAAATATACCTGGAGTGTTGCCTTGATTCTTTCATGCATGTTTGAGAAATCCTTGAATCACCATGGCAACCATTAAGCTGTGCAAAACACCAGGGTGGATCTAGCCCCGCCTTCAGCGACAAAGCTCCTCCTCCAAGCTGCAGTTTCCAAGCTACAGAGCAGCCATTCTCCTCAGGACCTTCAGACTAGCCAGCAGCGATTAGCAAACACCTGCTGGAACTGGGCATCTGCTGAGCTCATTAGACGAGCTACTTTTTAGTAAAACACTGGTAAAATATATGTATTTTGTTAAAGGGTTAATAGAGGAGCCTGCTCTTTCCTGCTCTTTCATGGCGTTAATTCATGAAGTAATATTTTTTTAAGTCATATTTGATGTATACAGCAGCTTTATGGCAACTGAAGGTGATACAGTTGCTGGACTGTGCTACAAAATATCATATATGCCTATGAAAAAATAACAAATTGTGTACAAATGATTAAATTAATGTAAAAGCAAACCTGCTCATCTGTTTTTCATATTTTCTTTTACACTATTTTTCCCCTTAGTGTTGCAAAATCCTTTGCAGTTTTCACATCAGCAGGGGCCACAAACCCTCACCATTTAGTCATGCATAATTTATCTGGATGTAAAAGGCCCCAATTATACCGTGTGTGTGTTTCACCACACTCAGGCTGCACATTTAACTGTGTTTTATTTTTTTTTTCACCAAACAGGCCTTTGAAACGAATACACTGGGGGATCAGAGACGGCAAAGTCAACAGTGCCACAACTGTGTAGGAATTTTTAATCCGCCAATTACGGCCCATGCATACATGCAACTCCCTGACTGTTTAATGCAATGAATGTCTGCAGGGAGCGCTCCTAATGTGAGCACAGAGAGCGATGTGAGGAACAGAGATTCATGTGTCTCTCTGTGTGTGTGTGTGTGTGTGTGTGTGTGTGTGTGTGTGTGTGTGTGTGTGTGTGCGTGTGCGCGCTGCTAGCTTTGCCTTACAGTCCGTGGGGGGTTATCTGTATCGAGCACCGGGTGGATGTTGGTAGTCAAGACGATGTTTCTGGTGAGTGGAAGCAGCTCTCTGTGTCTCAGTGCCTTTTGTTTTTTTCAGAAAACATTTTAATTTGTAAAAAAATCACCTTGTGGGGTTGCATACAAACAGCAGGCACCTGTGGGTGTTTCTCAGTAATGAATGTTTCTGTCAGGAGCTTTGGGGTTTTACTCTTTGTACACTAAATATAAAAACTGAGAGAATATTATCCTGTATAATTAGACATGATTATATGTGACATTGTTATTCCCTTGAGCGGTGGCAGTAGAAATCTCTGGAAATTGAACCTCACACACGTAGAAACCCTGATTTATTCAGATTAGGAAACAAAAAGCAGTTTTAAAGTCATTACTCCGGCTTCCTGTATGTCAAAGAAAAGACTTTGAAATACTTATCTTAGTTTATAAACCACTGAACAACTTGCACTGCAAAAACAAAAAACCTTAGCAAGTAGTTTTGGTTTAATTAGTTAGCAAGATGTAAGAGCTTTTTAAAGTAAATAATTCCTTAATGTTTACAAAAAAGCTCTAGTTCTGCTGGCAGATTATTTCACTTATAACATGACATTTTTCCCATTTTATAAGTGAAATGATCTACCAGTGAAACTAGAGCTTTTTCATCAATATTAAGGAATTATTTACTTTAAACAAGTTCATATTCCTAGCTGAAACCTTACTTTTAAGGAAGTTTTGTCTTATTTCAAGTGTACTAAGGTATTTGCACTAGTAACTAGAACAAAATCACTTTGTAAGGTTTTGTGGTTTTACAGTGTAGCGGCGAAATTCACTGAAAATCCGTTTTTGTTGTTCCAAGCCTCTCAGGTCTTCTGGCTCTGCTCTGCTTCCCCTCAACCATAGAGAATCAGCAGAATTCAGTTTTTACTCTCCACAAATTTGGAACAAACTTCCAGAAAACTGCAAAACAGCCGAAACACTGAGTTCCTTTAAGTCCAGACTAAAAACCGCACCCGTTTAAAGTTGCTTTAGAAAGATAATAACTGGAATATTGATCAAAATATTGACGATTTTGATCATGGCACTTGACAAAATGTAATGTCTGTTACTCGTTTCACAGTTGGTGACCGTTTAAAAATATTTGTTGCTGACATGTTTATTTCCATATATTTTCAGTAATAAATGAAAACATCTGCTGTAGCGTTCTGCTCTCCAGCTGCTGGAGGAGTGAGTTTTGCGTCCTCATCTTCCTTCTCCTGATCCTCTTTGAGGATTCCCACCAGACGGGACCAGTTGGAAGATGTAATCTCTGCAGGCCCCACCCATCTGGATTTTCTTGACAAACTCTTGAAGAGAGAAGCAAAGGCTTACAAGGTGCCTGCAGCACAAGTGGCTCCGCTTGTTGAGCGCTCTGGGCCTGGGGACGTGTCACTGTTCTGACTCTGAGTACGCAGAGTTCACGGCCCGATAGGTGACAGCAGTAGATCAGGTGGTACAGATAAATCCTGAGATTTGCCTAATGGCTCAACTCCAGCAGCACTGCAGAAGAAGTGGATCACTGATGAGGCCTCACCCGTCCTTTTCATGATTTCATAATCACTTTTCCTGTCACTTGTCAAGAAAATCATGTCAACTTCTTCTTCTTTGTTCTTTGGCTGCCTTTTCTCTCATCAATCCATTGTTTTTAAAGGGGATGTGTTAGGCAAAATTCACATGTTTTGTTTTTTAACTTCCAATTGGGCCTCAGCTGCTTCTAAAAACACCACAAGCTCTTAAAAACATACCCGTCAGGTTTTGACAATAAGTTAATGTTTTTTGGTGTCTGGAGAATCACTCATTTCAAAATCCTCCAGAATGTAACGACACAAATCAGCAGGCACTATCCGTTACCTAGCAACCCCCGCAAAGCTCAGACTGTTGCTTAGCAACCTAAACTGAGCCCCAGGATGTTTGGTCAGCTGGTTTTACTGCTGTATGTGCTGTACAATGGCTGCTGTTAAAGACAAGTGTTTTGTTGTTGACTCACTGTCCACGAACTACGTGCTGCATTCTTGTTTGTTGTGCAGGAGGCTCCACTTCTGCTTTTCAAAGATGTACGGTTGCATAATTGCGCATCTGTTTGCAGCTGTTTTTATGTGTGAGTGTATATTTTGGGGTGGGGGGTGTGGCCAGCAGCAGCTTGACTAAAATGTAATTATCTAAAAATGATTATGAGCAAAAGAATGTCTTGAACATGTTTTGCATAGCCCATAAATATATTCTGACATGTTCAAGGAAGCATGATTAACTATGTAAATGTGTTATTATGCAATAAAAAGCTATGAATACTGAATGGAGCTTAAAATGTCATTATCTATGAATTAGTTATGTAATTAATGTAATGAAAAACATGTTTTGTATAGTCCATGACCTGTTCAAGGTAGAATAATGAGTCGCATAGATTCTCTGTTGTCTTAAATTCAAAGTTTAAACCAGTATTATATAAACATGTAACAAACTCCTTTAGCCTCTTCGTTACCCCCAGTCTGTTATAAAGATGATTTATTTCCATTTTTTAAAATGAAAAATGCCAAAATAAGACAGTTTGATATAGAATAAATTGTATTTCAACACCAAAAAGGTGTTTTTCAAAGAGGTTTTAGCTGAACATGGGGCATGTAGAAGATGATTTGTTAAAAGATGATGGACCTTTAACAAGTCTGGGCTTGATTTTTTTATTCTATGTCTTAAAGATGTGGCTTCCAGTTAGTTTTATCTGCTGCAGATAGTTTTATTTGTAGCCCTGGTCATTATTTGTTCTACAGTTGACCAGATTTCTCATGTTTTAAGCTCACACTGGACAGGACGGCGTCTCAAAATGAATGAAAACAGACATATGAAAAAAAAAAAAACACACCGAAAGACTTATTAAAAGTACTGATCAAGAAATACTTTTACACCAATAGGCTGCTAGAAGGGAAAATATAAAGATGTAAGAGTTGGTTGAAAATTTTGTACACTGATATAAGTCAAACTTGTTGGTTGAATAGTGATTTAGAAAAGGGAGGAAAGGTCTTGTTTACGTTATAGAGACGTAATTTACGTTTTCATGTCAACTTGAGTCTGTTGGATCAAGTTGTCCTCTAGCGCCCTCTGGTGTGAGCATGTGGCAACTTTTCTGAAAATATTTCTTCAAATTTCTCTAAAAAGTACCTTTTTCAGCCTCACTCTGTCACAAGGACTAAATAATCCTAAATCATCAAAATGAATATTTTGTAAATCCATGAAAAACACCAATGATAACACAGTTTGACTGATTCAAAATAAGATTTTCGCACCAACAAAGCGATCGTGAAACAACCGTTAACTGTAGTCCAACTAGTGAACGATGATGATGTCACTTCCTTTTAGATACGGTTCATCTGCTGGACTGATTCTTCTTCGTTTGTTCTTAAATTCTCTGATTTTTTTTATTTTACATTGTACAACAAGGTGTTAACTTCAGGTAGGAGAACTAAACGGAAAAAAATCAATCGGAGTTCATGTAGGATACAACTTAAGACCTGGAAGCCTGAAAACCTCTGATCAATTCAATAAATGTGTCTCTCTGGAAGAAAAATGCCAAATAAACGGAGACAGGATTAAAATAATATGACTTAGAAGAGGTAGCCATCTGGAAACAGAAGGTAAACTTTTTTGTCGAAATAAATTTTTACATCTTCTGTGTTGAATCAGATCGTCCTCTTCTGCCCTCTGGTGGGCACATGTGAGAAGCTGCATATCTACTATGCTTTCTATTTTCCTCATGAATTTGGATGTAATCAAAACAGGAAAAATGTGAATATTAAATAATATATACATTTATATTTGACGGTGATGTTTAATTTGAACTGCACTGGGTGTGCTGGGTGTTAAAGAAGCGAAAAAAGACGCAAACAGGAACAGTTTATTTGTTCAGACAGGTTTCTTCTTGTTAGTCTTTTACTGGTTTTATTCTGTCCCAGTAAGAATAATTTTCACTCTTTCAAATGCTCTAAAATCCACTTTATTTCAAATTATTCCTCATGTCAAACAGCGGTAGATGTACTGGGAAAAAAATCATTCTAAAACAAGACATTACAAAAAATACTAAAAGAAAATAAAACAACATTTGAATAACAATCCACATTTTTTCTTTATAATATCGGTTTCTTGAAACGAAGGGTTTAAAAAGTATCTTTTTCCTGTCTTAGCCTCATAAAGCCAGTAGAGGTCGCTATTGTTGCTTTAAATGCGGAGATGACTTGTGATTGACACATACAGTACAGTACACTCACTTCACCCTTAATAATATAATTATAAAAGTATATTTACCACAATATCTTTATGTTCGCTCATAAAATGGGGGATTCTGAGGCTTTAAACAGGAAAAATTCCTCAAATTGGGTCTAAAAATGTGATTCATTTTTTGTCAGTGATGGAAAAAGATTAGAATAGTGATCTAATCAAGTTTTATAATTCCATAATAATAATAATTTAGGCTGGAGTTGCAGTAATGTAAATAGAAGTCTGATGAAAAGTCACTGATCTTTGGCTCACAGCAGCATTTTCTTATCTAATACTTCATTATCACCCTGCCTGCACATGTACATGGGAGAAAAAGTAAACTTAAAAAGATAAAGATGCATTTAACAGGTAAGTAATAGATAGAAAGCAGGGTAAATATTGGTTTTAAATACGAGATGGGAAGATGGTAGCAATAAAACCTGACACTGCTTTAGCCTTCTGGACGTAAAATGTTTGCACACTTTAAGTATCTCAGGTGTGAAAATGTTCACCTTTTCCACTTCTGCTGCTGATCAACACCACTAAAATATTTTATACAAAGTGACAATTTGATAGTAATAAAACACGGAGCTGTTTTATTTTCCATGTTTTCCGGTTCTATGGGAAGACATTTTTCTGCAAAAAGTGAAACATGCGCCCCAGAAGTTAACATACCGTGAAAACATCTTCATTACTGGATCCATTTCACAGGTTCACTTTCTCATAAGGCCAATTAAAGGCTTCGGTCACACCCTTTCCTATCTAGTCTGCCTCTAAACTCCCTGTGATCACACAGTTGTTTCACTGCTTTCTTTGCTTACTTTGTCATTTTTTGCACAGCAGTGCACACACTCGGTGGCCTGTGTGCTGCTGCGTTCGCTCGCAAACTACACCTGAGCATCACGCCTGCACGGCAGCCGTGTTCGCCGCTGCTTTGTCTGCTGTTACACGTCAGGTTGCCTCTGCCTGTGATTAATTAGCATCCAGTTTGTTAACCCTTCTCAACTGGCAGAGGAGCACTCGGGCTAATGAGCCGACAGCGAGCTAGCAGCTTACAGAAACAAACGCAGCTCATCCGTCAGGATCTGAAGGCTGCTGGACTCACATGAACTGGTGGTGGGATTCTGAGTCGAGATGACCGTTTTCATGATCCAAATCTCCTCAAAACCAGCTTAAAAATATTTCTAAACATGTCTAATCTGGTTCTTGATGTGCATCTGGATAAATACACTACAAAAACACAAAATTTTACCAAGTAGTTTTACTCTAGTTTCTACTGAAAATATCTTAAGAAATAAGACAAAACTTTTCAGCAAGGCATAAGAAGTTGTTTTATTAAGTCAATAAAAAAGAAGGACTTTATATACTCAAATTCAAAACTTGTAAGATTGAAACCACGAAGAGAAGCTCTTTTGTGTCTGTGGTGTGAAACTCTGGAACAGTTTAACTGGAAATAAGGCAACAAATTAAACACATTAAACAATTAAAGCTTCTGTATGAAGAAATGGTCTAAATATGAGAAACCATCTTGATATGTTATTGTTGTTGTTGAAGCATTATTAGCACCAATATTAACATTATTAATGTTAATACTACTACAGCTACTCTTAGTAATAATTTTACCTATGTGTAAATTGTAAGCACATCATTGAATGAATCTGATTTAATCTGGTTTATTGCTACAAATGCATAATTGTGATGCGACTGGAGAACCGGTGTGTTTTAATAAGTTTATGCTTCTATCCACTTCTTTCAATCATTTACTGTATTACTGTCATTTTATTTGTAATTCATAACATTCAATAATATTAATAAATACTTCTTTAAATTGATGAAATAGTACTAGTTACACGGGCAGATTATTTCACTTATAACCAGAGGCAGACATAGTACCCAAAAATGTACTCAAGAAATAGTAGCACTACTTCCAGACATTTTTACTCAAGTAAGAGTAAAAAAGTATTTGGTAAAAAGTTTACTCAAGTACTGAGTAACTGATCAAATTATCAGTCATTTAATATTTAAAATTACATCATCAGACGGACCAAAATGTAAAGTTGAGTAGAAATTTTGGCATTTTAAGGACCAAATTTACAATAATTCATATGAGTAACAAAAAAAATAACAAAAAGAGGCAGAAAAAAATTTCCAAATGAGTTTCATTCTTTAAACAAATTGTGAAACTTTAACAAAAACTGCAGGTGTGTGTGTGTCTGTCTGGTTGAAACATGTTTGTTTTTCATTCAGTGGGTAGAAAATCCAAACATTTTTACTCAATAGTAGAAATGCTTCATAATAAAATTACTCACGTAAAATAAAAATAAAAATAAAAAAGTACAGCGTGGTAAAAAAAAAATCTCCTTAAATAAAATTATTTTCAAAAAAGTTACTCAAGTATATGTAATTTAGTAAATGTAACTAATTGCTACCCAACAAATACTTTTTCATGAATATTAAGGAAATAATGACTAAACAAGTTCCTATATTTTGCTAAAAGTTACTTGTAATTTAGTTTTGCCTTATTTCAAGTGGACTAAGAGAAACTGGACCACTTGAAAGATTTTGAGCTACCATTGCTGTTTGAGCAACAGCCAATCGGAGCCAGGAGGAGGGTCTTAGCGCTGTCAATCATCTTAGTGTACATGCTGTTCAATGTGTTGATGGCGGAGAAACAACTTACTCTTTCAAGGAAACTGTTTATCCACAGTCATTGGTGGCTACGCTAACTAGCCTTAGCATTCATGTTAGGCTACGATAACTTTAACAAATGCTTCCGCTTTAAGCATAGATATGAAATGGTTTTCTGACTGTTGCAAAAATGGGAATATAAAGGGATAAAATGACTGCTAACAGAGTAAAATAATGTATTTTATATTAAAATATGCTAAAAAGAGACTAGTACAGCTTTCCACCACACATCATGCTGCACATTCTCAGCAGGTTTGACCCATTTGGCCGTGTCAGTCATGAAGCGGTTCTGTCCGCTGCTGCTGCTGCTGCATTGATGAAGGTTTAGTCAACAGCCAAGCAGTGTAGCAGCAGTTTTACAATCTGATCGACACGTGACAGCACCCCCACTGCGTCCTGCAGGCGCCTGAATGATGTATGAGTTTACCCAATAACAATGTAGGTTATAATCTATTGAGATAAAACATGTTTGACTTTATTGTTTCTTCTCAGTCAGAAGAATAAAGACGTGTTGCAAACTTTTTTCCAGGTCAGAAGAGAAATATATTAGCTGTTTAGCTCAATCAAGCTAATTAGGGTGCAATCAAGGCTTTATGATTATTTAACATTTTGCCTCTTTGATGTTGACGCTTTGGATTCATCGCTCTGAGCGTGGAGCAGACACAAACATCTGAGCTTTTAGCGTTTAGCTGACGTTACCCCACAGGAGCTGAACTCATGTAAACACTCTGAACTTTTTGTTTGTTATTGCACTTTTTTTATTATTATTATTATTATTTTTTTTATAGATTATAGATTTAGTTTTGGGGAAAACCCCAAACTGTGCTTCTCAGATTGTGGAGTGAAAAATAATGGCCCTCATTACTGAAATGTCAAAGGCTGCAGCTCTGGTTTGTCTTCATTGGTTGCTGTGATTGCTTGGTTATTTTAATTGGACGAGGCGTTAGCGGAGGTTCATTTTGATTGGTCAGAGTGACCACCCTGCATCTCATCCCCCAGGACTCCATTAGCCGCTGCCAAGTCCGAGCGTGTTCGTTAAATCTCGTCTTGCTGCGCTTCGCAACAGCAGAAAACGACTCCGAGCGCACAAACTGTAATGCTATATTTATAAGGCAGTATTTATAAACACATTTGCATATATCAAGATGAAAAAGTTGTTTGAATAGGGGGCAATTTGCATTTGGTGAAACATATGGCGGAGCCGCGGAAGCCATGGGCCATGCCTTCATTACCCGATCTTCATTTCATCAGCTCCCCGCACTCCCACTGCGCCTCCCCGCGGCGGAGCCTTCTGTCCCCGAGGTTTCAGTGACAGGGGACAATATGTCCCCAAGGTGAGGAGCGGGGAGGAGGGACGCCGCACGCACACCGCTCCTCCAATGATTATTTAATCAGACTCTTCACTCTGGATCTGAGGAAGGAGCCACGTACAAAGCGGTGCTTATTACCCATTTGTTCGACGCAGGGATGGAGAGAAGAAGGGGGAGTGGAGTAGATCGGTGGCTGGAGGACGGTCTAAAAAAGGCATGAAGGGAAGTGGGACGGGATGGAGCGAGAATGTGGAGGGATCAAGAGGTTTTACATAAAAAGGGACTAAAACATCAGATGAAGATAGTGAAACTTCATTAGTTCATTTCTAATACCTGCTTTACTTCTGTTGGGAAGGCCACCATTGGGTAGACGATGGTTCGTACACACAGAGGCGCTCCTAGCCTGTTTGGCGCCCTGGGCGAACATCATTTTCTTTGTGTACCAAATTCTCTCCAATAGAGCTTTAATAGCAATCAAACATTAAATATAAAATAAATTAGACTGCCATGCTGACAGAGGGTAAGTTACAATAGACTCAAACTGTACTAAATATTAACAATTTAATAAATTGTAATGTCTAAGGGCTTCAGCACTTAAATATTGGTTTTACTTTCACTCTGGAAAATGCAAACCTGAACTTAAATAATTAACCTCAGACAAGTGAACATGATTTGCAAAATACTTTTTCTTAACACTTATTTCTTTGCAATTAGTTGTCACACTGAATAAAACACACAACGGCTTCACAAACTTCTGCTGGTGTGGGAGAAACCAATTTGTTCCACAGTTTTGCCTGGCGACGTGCCTTCAAGACAACGCACAGGGCAAACCTGACCCACCTCTACCCCACGTCAGAAAAGGTTTCACATTAAAATTGTCAACATTAACATGAGATTAATCTAAATGTGTAACACACTCCCTCCTCTGAGCTTCTCTCTAACAGGGTTACTTCACATCAACGCGTCAACAATGCCGAGTTTCAAACTCAAGTGAAGAGTTGAGTCAAAACCAATGTAATTATAGCCTCTTCCTGCAATGATGAGTTATCCTCTCAGCTCCTCACTGAAAATTTGCTTCTTAGTTTTGTCTTATTTCAAGTGTACTAAGATATTTGAACTAGAAACCAGACCAGAAATACTTGGTAAGATTTTGTGTTTTTGATTGATGTTACAGCTCTAATAACAAGAATTTCTTCAAGCCGGTCACGGTATCAAACTGTCCCAGAAATTATCGCAATTAATGATAATATTGTTTTATTGAGAAAATTTTCAAGTAATTTATAATATTTGCGTAATGGCATAATAATTAAAGGAAACATTCTCAAAGATCAGTAACTTTTAATATTTAACACAGAAACTGGAAGACATTTAAAATATCCAAAATAAACAAACAAAACAAGAGAAATGACTAATCTTATTAATTAGTGACTAGTTGAGACCAAAGCATTGGACTGAAGACTTTTGTCACTCAGTCTATGGTAAAAACAAGGAGAAAAAAAAAGAGAAAAACAATAAATCATGCATCTGGAAATTTTAATTTATCATTTGATTAATTGATTTATTCCTTATTGTGACAGGCCTGACTCTTCATCTTGTAGTATTTATTTCTCTTTAACGATCCAAACTTGACAAACACATTGTGCTGCCACAGAGAGAGATGGCAGGTGAAAGCACAAAGCTGTTGAGCAACAACGGAGCGGAAAGCTGGATGAAAGGAGAACAGAGTCGGTTCGTGTCGGGGTTTCGGTCGGGTGGAGGTCCTGCAGGTGAAGACTCAGTCTGTGTCTGGCTCCAGTTTGTCAACCCACAACACAAACGCTGCATTTGCATGTGCAAAAAAGTGTCCCGGGTTGAAGAGCTGCGGCCTCTTCAACCCTTCAGCGATTTGCTTAAGTGCATATTGAAGCTCCTCAGACAATTTTTGTTGTTGTGCGATATCTGCTGCTTTTCTTTCTCCCTTGCTGTTTGTCTGGTGGTGCAGGGCGGGGTTAGAGGAGGGCGCGGTGGTCACAGTTGTCTGACACGGTTTCTGCCCTCAATGTTTGTCTTACTATTTCCATACCCTAATCCCATTTGGATAGGGTCGAGTTTAGAGTCAGGTGGTTGTTTCTGAAGGTCACTGCAGATATTTACGGACTATATGACTAGAAGCATTCATCTGAAAGTCTAAATTTAGAGGAAACTGTAAAAAATGGTTAGCAGCTAACAGTTTTTCAGCTGTTTCTAGTGTTGTGAAGAGAATTTGAGGATCTGAATAACAGATGTGTGAAAGGGAAAATTTATCTTTATCATCTTCAAGTTATAGCTAAAACTAGCAGAAACTGAGAGCATTTGTTTTTTTCATACACCACCACTGCTGAATGTAGTGAATTATTGTACTGCGTGCTAAAATCACAGTGACTATCTAAAAGCTGAAAACAATAAATTAACTGAATTGTTGAATAAGCATTTTCCCAGTGACAGCAGTACATACTATAATACACAGAATATAATACATGATATATAATACATGATATATAATACACAATATATAATATACAATATAATACTCAATGTAAGACAATAGTTCCAGTAAGATAACTCCATTTCATATGGATTTAAGGCCGTTAAAGTTCGGAAAGTTGAAAACTTGAGAAAAAAACTCTTTAGATTCATTTCAAAAATTTCCTAAAGAAACTTTTTGAGCTCAAAGATGAAAGTTTTTGATTTTGAAAAAGTCAAACATTTTTGACTTTACAAGCTTGGAAAATTTCAATGTTTTTTTCTGGAAAATTTCACAGATTAATCCCAAATTTTCTGAAATTCTTGCTGGTGGAAAGTTTTTTCAATTTTTTCTTTATCTACAGCTGCTCTAATTTGCTGTTGTAATTTTGAAGCTTGACAAAGTGTGGTACAAAAACAGATGTATTTAATTCTGGTGATATCAGCTGTTTACATTTTTAATGTGACAACACAATGAACTGAATATTGCATGAAGTAGAAGTACATAACGGAGGATTGATCTCTGAAGTTTTGTTTTAAGTTTTTACTTTCAGCTTTGAAGGAGTAAGGGACCAGAGCCACCTGCAAGTAGCTAAAATCACCTGAAACCACCTGAAACCACCTCTAAAAAAGCTTCAAACTGCTTATTTTAATACTGTAAACACCAAACATACCTTAACACTCTTTGATGCTCCCAGTGGAAACCGTCTAAACATTTACCTCTTAGGGTGGTAAATGTTAGCTTTAAGTCTTTGATCTTTGAGGAACAACCAATCAGTGCCAAGGAAAATGACTGATGCATCTGGATTGGCTGCTTTATTATTCTACTGTTTTCTAGAATAATCTTTAATAAAATGGTTGTGAAATCAATTAATTGATTTTTTATTTTTTTTGTCTCAAACTTGCCACCATACAGGAAAAACTGCCTGCGCTACCAGGCCAGTTGCTGCACTTCTTCTTCCTGGATGTATTTGGACACATCCAACTATTCTCACCCATAAATGGAAAAACAAATCCACTTTTTGGCTATGTAAACACTCTGCAGAAAAATACTGGTTTAATTAATTTCCCTTTATGGTAATGATTTAATCTTAGGCCAATAAATAGTAATTTTTGCAGTGCATTTCATCCCCCTAAGTGAAACCCCAGTATTATTTTTTTTGGCGTTGAGACGGGGGCAAACAGGATGAGCGCGTCATTAAAGCCGCACATCATCAACAGGCGGCGACTCGGGGAAAAGCATCCAGTTTGTGAATAAGTAATGACTGCCCGAGATCACAGGAACCTAACACTACAACAAAACAAGTTAAGCACAAAGCTTTGATAATGACTGTTAATAATTCAGAGTGTGTAATTATCGCTTTACAGGAAAGCACGATGGCGGCAGCTTGCTGTAGGGATGGTGGCAATTAAAGATGAGAGAGATCAGGGTCAGCAGATCAAGGAGAGGCAAAGCAGGGGATTGTGTTGAGAAAGCAGACGATGGCCTTACGAGATCTGGTGAAAGATTAGACAGATGGACTTTTAATATCTTGAAAGAAATGTGCAGTAGATTCTTGATTATGAAGCCAAAGTAAAGGAGCTGGATGTGAAAAAGTTTTTCATGAAAGGAAAAGTAGCAGTAGAAGTAGTAGTAGGTGTTGTGCAAAACAGGTCTGGACGGTACCAGAAAAATATAAAATTGGGATTGTATTGCAAAAGATCTGACAAATGCTTGTGCTTTAGCCATCTATCTTACAGCCTTTACATTCAGTGTTTGTACAAAGAGCAGCTACAGTCTAACTTTATCGCCTGAACACATGACATTTGTAAGACACTGACTGTCCTTTTGCATCCAAGCAGTCATTTTGTCTGCAGTATTGCATAAAGTGCTACTGAGATGCTCTGATGTGCAGACATCAGTAATATCCGTTAATCTTGGAAGAGTTATGAGGTCATTTCCAAACAGCTTTAAGTCTTATTCTCAAGTAGAAACCATTTAAGACATCTGTCAATCTTAGAAGTGGGCTTCCCAGAAAATTCACCCCAGGTCAGATGTGGATGCTTAGAGATTGTTTAAAAAAAAAATCAGAGCTCGACAATTGGTAAAAGAAACTGAACATGTATGTTTTTTTGTTGGAAGGAGTGAATGATAAAGCCTCGTCTCTCTAAAACGAGTTTGGCAGAAAGTTTTAGGTCAGCAAAGCTGCATCTGACAGAACGTAAGACGTCTGCAACAATGTTCTCTGGACAGATGAGACAAAAGTTTGAAGAAAGTCAAACAAGGACTTTGCACCTTAAGTTTAATGGCAGTACTAGGATTCCTAAGTTTACCAAAGTTTTCTAGAGTCAAATGTGGGGCCATCCGAGTCACAGTTGGAGCTTGGACCAATCTGTTGTCAATGAACCGAAACACATCAGCAAACTAAACGAACATATAAGTATCTTTGCATCAAGATTTAAGAGCTTGTTTTAACTTAATATTAACTCCTTAATGTTGATGATAAAGTACTAGTTCCACTTTCAGATCTTTTCAGATATAATATGACATTTTTAATCTGCCAGCTTAACTAGTACATCAATATTAAGGAATTACTGAGTTAAAAGAAGCGCCACTATCTGGCTTAAAAAATACTTTAAGTTAGTTTTATTTTAAATGTATCAAAGTATTTGCAATAGAAACTATAGCAGAATACTTGGTAAGGTTTTGTGTTTTTTCAGTGTAATTGAGGTTCAGACCTGAAACTGACCTGAAAAAAAAGTCTGCAAACCGAATTTAACATTTTGAAAGACGACTGGGCCAAAATCCAGCAGGAGCAACCTGATGAAAAAACATCTGTTGTGTCCCGATCTGTTAAACCTCACATTTTCTTTATGTTGCATCCACGAGGTCTCCGTCTGCGGAGGAATCTGCGACCTACCACTTCCTCAAATCTGCCTCCCTATTGTCCCAGAGACCTTGAGTTACTCCAGCCAAATGTCGAGGTTTCACATTTGCAACTCAAAACTAGTCGGATCAATGGCATATGTAATCACGCCTGTTTGTCATCCTAAGATTTGAATTTCACAATGTCTGTGTGGAGCAGAGAGGTAGGGAGGAAAAGGGAAAAAAACCCTGGAAAGATGTCAGACGTCTCTCAGAATCTGTCTTTCAACAGCTTCACGATCCTCTTTGACGCCAAAGGGCATTCACATGCATTTGGCGGCCATTGTTGGCAGGAAAATGACTAATCATAACATCATTGACGTGTTTTTTTTAAAAAACTGCCTACAGACGACAGTACCATTGACAACCTTTGCTCCCATCATGAGAGAAAGAGTTAATTTGATCATGATGACACCAGTTTCTCTCTAAAGGCCCTTTTCAGGCCAGCCGCAGCAGCTGGGGCTGGAAAGAGCAGGCGATGGGATGAATCCTCAGCACTGATAGATGGAGAGGAGAAGGTGGAGGGGGCGTAAATAACAAGAAGAGCCGTTATTACGGCTCCATTTAAGGAACGAGAGGGGTTTCTGAATTGCCCTGGATTGCGATCCTGTGCTCCTTCATTCCTGTGTAAGACCCTCGGAGCGGCAGAATGGGCCTTGGGCCAGTGCGAGGTGCTGAGGGTGGAGAAAGAATAAGATCACAATTGCATTTTGAGCCCAAAGAGGCAGAAACGAGGAGCCGATGAGCCCCTAATTGCCAGATGGTGAATATTTTCGCTCCCTTTCAGCAGAGCATTAATTGCAGGGCTGCCCGGGGGTTGAGACGTACTGATCAGTGTGGCAGAGGATTCTGACCCTGATTATCCCCTCAGACTGGGGAGACAGTCAGGGGTTCAGGGTGGGGGGCATGAAGGTGTTTAGGGGCCAATCATTTGCCTATTGAGCCACCTGGGCCTTGACATTTTGGGGCTTCAAGTCGGAGGCCGCTGATGATGAAACTGGGTTGAGGGTCTTCTGGGAGCGAAAGCAAGAGGAGTGTTATGAGTTTCGGCAGGGTGGTGAGGGGCAAAAAGACCACCCCGCCTGTCATCTTCTCCCCTCCCTGTCACCCACCTTTCCCTCCTCCTGCTCCGCCTTTCCCAGCCCCGAAGCTCCTCGTTTACATATCTCCAAAAGATGTAATTGAATTAAATAAAGCTTTCCTTCGGGGCAGCTGCCACAGCTGCTGTTTGTGGCATGTCAAAAGGCCCGCCACTTTAAGAGCACTTACATATGCTCCAAATTAGCAGGTCAGATAGGCGGACGCACGATGACAGTGCCACGGCTGCCAGCGCGACAAGGGGCCCACAGCTGTGAGCAATTCACCGTGCAGAGAGGGGGCTCTTTAAGACCTCTGATTATGAAGGGCAGCGGTGCACGTGCTCATTCACATACACACATTACCAGGCATTCATGTGTGCCGACACACACGCACGCACGCACGCACGCACACACACACACACACACACACACACAGGCGTCCACATCGCTACAGATGTAGAGACTGAGGTCACTGCAACAATTAGGCAAACTTTTGTCTTTTAATAAAAAAATTCCTTAAGAAAACAGGTAACAATTAAGGGAAAACTTGGCAAGTGGACTAACTGATTGAAAAGTAAGGCTCGAAGAGGAGCATTATGCAAAATTCCAATTCTTTTTTCTACTGCTTCTAAATACAGACCAAGAGCTTAAAAAAATAAAATTTTGACAGTAAGTTAATATTTTTCAGTGTCTGGAAAATGAGCCATTACACAAACCCCCAGAATAGAGGCGCTACGCCGTTACCTAGCAACCCGAGCAAAGCCTAGCTCGTTACCTAGCAACCCAAGCTGAGCTCCAGGATGATTCGTCAGCTGGTTTTACCACTCTATGAGCTGTACAATGGCTGCTGGAAAAGACAAATATTTTGTTGTTGACTTACCATCCGGAAACCACTTGCTGCATTCTTGTTTGTTGTGCAGGAGGCTCCACTTCTATTTTTCAAAGATGTACGGTTGTGTAATTGCACATCTGTTTGCAGCGGTTTTCACATGCCAACAGCAGCTTATTTGGATTTAAAGTTACAAGAGGCCCTAAAACGGCTCATTCTGAAAGGAGCTAGAAACTGATCAAATAAAATGTCGTTGTCTAAAAATGATCTAGAGCAAAAAATGTAGTGAACATGTTTTGTTTATCCCACAGACTTATCCTAACCTGTGAAAAGAAGCATAATAGGTTTAAACACAAACTAGTCTATCATTTTGTGAACATATTCAACCTGCCACCTAAAGGCATGTAGCAGATTTTCCTCTAAGCTAACTGCCATTTGAGCTTTGTTTTTAAAAGTCCAGCAGTGCATGTTTGTTTCAGAACTCCTCACATGCAAATGGTTGCATCTCTGAACAGTTTAAATCATCTGGAAAAAGAGATGCACTGGGGATAACTCCAGGTGGGTCACACAGTAACCATTTATTGGTTTTTAATGGAAATCTATTTGAACACAACAGACTTTAACTAAGTGGAGATTTGATAATAATGTAAATGAACGATTACAATGGAAGCCCAAAAGAGATTCAAATTTTTAAACTGCTCTTTTAGACTGGTAATGTGTTCTAACAACAACTTTACATCTATTTTTACACAGATGCTCTGCTTTGGTGGACATGTTTCTGAAACAACGTGACCAGCATCCACAGTAAAAACAAAATACAAATATTGATCTTGGTGAGTTAATTTTGAGGACTAATTAATTCACATTTTCTTTCTGAAGTAGCTAACTAGACTTTGACTATGCCACTAAATGCATTCTGTTGCATTTAGAAGCATTCACGGCTGTGTTTGGGTGGCTGTCCTCACATTTCAGTCTGGAATATTTTGGTTTACAGTGGAGTCTAGTAACTGCACGGTTTTGAGGTCCAGTGGCTGCAAAAGTATTATACCAGAAATCCTTTGTTTTGTTACGTCCAATTGGTATATTGGTCAATCATTTCTACTTCTTGGCTCAGGATTCGAAGTGTTTGCTTGCTCTCACAAATGCAATGTTCACTCTTGGGAAGATTGGCAATTTTCTCACAATTTTCTTCTTTGTTTCTCCAGAAGTAAGACAGAAAACTGGACATTTTCATAAGCAATTTGTACCTTGGGATGTTAGTCAAAATGTATAAATATCTGAGGGTATTTCAGAGCTTTTTAATTCATTATTTGTTATTTAAAAATTAATTCAGGTACGTAATTGCTCTCTAGTATCTGTTCAAATTGATTGCCTGTAAAATAATGAGATTAAGACCATGAAAAACACCTGCTTGGGTTTAGACATTAAAAAACCAAGTTGTGACGGTTATGTTTCACTTCATGGCCACCATAATATCGTCTCCTGGTTACACTGGAACCATCTGTGAAGCAAAAGGAAACAAATCTTTTCTCATGCATAGGTGGACACATTGCTGTGGAAGAAACCAAAACTTATTCTCTTCATATTTTTTTGTTTCTTTTTCAACAAACTCTGAGTTTGACCTACTAACATCAGTAGACGTGTTTGTTGTGATGCCCAATCTACACTTCCTCTACCGTCCCAGATCTTTCTCTTTCTCAAGTCCGCTCTTCAGAGCTTTAGGTGAAACAACAAACAGCAGCATTTGTGCCGCAGCAGAACTGCTCTTTATAGTCACTTTTCATGTGTTGAGCAGGAATCATAAAGTCATCAACACTTAACTTCGTTTATGTATCAAGTAAGACACGCCTGTCTTATTGCAATCAGGCGTTGTGAACAATCATCTAATGACTTGTCACTCAAGGTCTGTTGGGCAATTATGTTGCATTTGCATGGTAGTCAATGATGTTTATGACAAATAATCTATGTCTTAATTGCTTATCTGTTTTCCTTAAGACTGAAGTGTACTCATGATTAGATGTGATGAGCTGAAGACTCAGGTAAGAAAGTTAAGATAAAGTTGACTGGTTATGTTTATTTGCAAAGGATTCCTTTTGTAGTTGGCTAATAAACAATGAAGCTAACTTTTGGACGGAGGTCAATATTTACATATTGTTTCTTTATAAACTTTATCTTCTAAGGAACAAAAGTGAGTCTCTTTTAAACAAATTGTTGTATAATGATTACTTATCCAAGTCTTCTTAGTAAATCACCTTTTACACAGGAGTTCAGTTTACTCTTGGTTCCCCAAATTACGTTTCTTCTGTACCCAAAATGCTTCAATTAAAATCTACATGCTTTGGGGCCAAAGCCTCACCAGGCAAAATAAAGAGTTAGCAATACTCAACTTTAAAACTGAAACCACGAGTGAAAGCTTTGCTCCAAAGAATCACTTCCTGACCCCACTGAGGGCGTGTTGTGACACATCATGGTTAGTATTAGAGCTTTATGCTGCACAATTTGAGCATCTGGTTTACATTCAAAGTCTATGTGGACGTGAGTCGAAGGCGCATCGCGGCACGTTTCATGCGTCTCTTTGCGACTGAAGCGTTTTGTGCGTTCAACATGCGTCCAACGCGTCCGACGCTGGAGTTGGAAAATCTGAACTTTTTCCGCCGGACGTGGAGCGTCAACCAATCAGAGAGACTCTGCTGTGTGACGTAGCGGCCTGTGGTTGGTGTCCTGATGCGCGTCAGCAGGTCATCAAACTGGGCTCAGTTGAGATGAAAACAGCGCTGATAGCGACCGTCGTCTCTGCACAGCTAGCTTGTGAAACTCACAAAACATCTGAATTGTCTGGTAAATTCAAACACGCTCTGTTGATTTCAGTGAATAAAACCCAGAAACTCTGTATTTCTTCTGCTATTGTTCAAAAGTAATCGGGAGAGGGGAAAAAGGAAAGAGGCTCTAACGAGCGTTGTGCCGTTATCAGCCGCCACCGTCGTTTGTTCAATAACAACTGAACACAACATGTTCAGCAAAGGCAACCGAGCCTCCGTTATGATTTCAGAAACATAATATTTTGGTGTTTCATCCACCTTAGTACAAAGAGATCGTCAGCGGAAAACAACGGCTCGTCTAGAGCAGTGTTTTTCAACCCATTTTGAGCCAAGGCACACTTTTTTCATTGGAAAAATCTTGCGGCACACCACCAACCAAAATTGTAAACAAAGATACTCTGTAGCCACCTGTACTACATATATAGTCATTCTTATCAAAGTGTCTTGAATAGGAATCAAAATCAAACACAAAAATTTATTTTTTATCACATTTTACATTTCTTATTTCAAATTGCACTTAACATGTCCACTTCAAAAATACATCTGAAAAGGGCCACAACACTGTGGTCTTAAATTTAAAGAAGTTGTAGAAAACTTCAAAGTGTTCTACAAACTATTTCACAAGCATTCTTTTAGCCGGAATACAGAAAATAATTCTTATTCTGAAAGAAGCAATAATATTTGGGAAAGATTTCACTTCATATTCACTGTTACAATAAGAAGATGTGCATGTACAAAATGTCAATATCTGTATATTTTACCCACCTAGTGTGCAACCTGTGCATATTTGGATGAAAACAGCTGATTTCCTGGCAGAAATTGAAGAAAGCCAAAGCCCTTCCTCAACAGCTCTCAGTCTCTCTCTGGTTTTAGTTTTTATGGTAGTTAGGCTTGAGAAGCTCACTTCGCACAGATATGTTGTGGAAAATGGGAGCAATGTCAAAATCGCTTTGTTTGCCAGAATAGGGAAGTCCTTGGCAGCAGTCAACCAAAAACTGTCCAAAGGTAGATCAGCAAAGCTCAGCTTTAAACCACGATTTTGTCTCAGTTCAGTTAGTTCTTCCTGCTCCTGTAAAGTCATATTCTTGCCAACAACTGCTGAGCTGTATGGATCCCTAACAAAGTCAAGGCATTCAGTGAAGGCTGAAGAGAAATAAAATGACATCTTCTCCTCGAGAGTTTTTAAATGTGTACCTATTATTTCGCACAGTGCAGCAGTGTGAACATTTTGCCATTCCTTGGTTAGTGGGAACATTTCAAGGTTCCCACTTTCCACATGTTGTTGCCAGAGATGCACCTTTGAGCGGAATCCGTTAATTTTATCTGTACTTGTGAGCAGGTTTTCATTTCGGCCCTGCATCCGTGCATTCAGTTCATTCAGATGATGAAAAATATCCGCCAGATATGCTAGCCTTGAACACCACTCATCACTTGCAAGCCGCTTTGCGTAATCCGACCCCTCATTTGTCAGATTCACTCTGAGTTCCTCCCACAGCTCATACACACGGGCCAGTACCTTGCCGCGTGACAACCATCGGACCTCCGTATGAAACAACAAAGTCTTATGCTCTGCTCCCATTTCCTCACACAAAGATGCAAATATGCGGCTTTTCACAGGTCTTGCCTTCACAAAGTTTACCATTTGCACAACATCATTCAACACAGGAGCAAGGTCTGCTGGTAAAGTCTAGGCCATGAGGGCCTCACGGTGTAAGAAACAGTGCGTAATAATTACATCTGGGTTTCTTTCCTTCACTCTGCTTACAAAGCCTTTGGTGCGCCCGACCATGGCTGCAGCTCCATCAGTGCAGACACTCGTGCAATTTTCCCACTTAAGTCCTCCTTGTTCTAAATATTCTGATGTGACCCGAAAAATTTCCTCTCCTGTTGTCCTTTCTGGTAAAGTCTTGCAAAATAGGAAGTTTTCTCTGATTGCGTCTCCATCCACAAAACGCACATTGGCCAAGAGTTGAGCATGTCCACTAATATCAGTACACTCGTCAAGTTGCAATGCAAATTTCTCACTGATACGGATCTTTTCCAAAACCACACTTTCGATGTCTGCAGACATGTCATCAATACGTCTCGAAATTGTGTTATCTGAAAGAGGGACTTTTGCTATTTCTTTAACCGCTTCAGGTCCGAGCATCTCCTTTACAATGGCTTTACAGGCGGGTAATATTAATGTCTCTGCCACAGTGTGGGACCTTTTTGATTTAGCTACAAGTTCAGCTACGTGGTAACTAGCTTTAAGGGCTCTCTCATTTACCTTTGTGGTTTTTCTCATAAAAGTTGCCTGTTTCTCCGTGTGTTTCCGCAGGAGAACAAAATAGTCAGCATTCTTGTTTTGAAGTGAAGGGTGTTTCGTTTGGAGATGGCGTTTAAGCTTGCTTGGTACCATAGAACTGTTGGATAGCTTTTCACCGCATATCAAGCACAACGGAGTCGGTGTCGCTGCGTCCCCGGTAAAAGTAAATCCAAACGAAATGTAACTCTCACTGTACTGTCTCGAGCTGACGGTATCTGCCTTCTTTTGATATCCACTTATACTAGGACCTTCATCTGGGTCTGAATTTTGTCCAGGGACCAGATCGGAGTTAGTATTTTTTCTTTTCAAAAACTTTTCCATCACTGTCACAGTCTGCTAGCTAGATGCAATGCTCTCACCGCTACATGTCACGTTCATACATCACTTATTCTCTCGTTTTAATGTACAATGCTATGTTCCATACTGCCATCTAGTGATAAGAAAATTACATGATTATGCCGCTAGACACTACTACAGCACAGACACTCGAAAATGGCATATGATATGCAGTTAATTAGTTCGTTTTCAAAAAATCTTTATAGACCAATTAAGTGAAATTGGATAATTTCCACGGCACACCTGACGATCACTCGCGGCACACTAGTGTGCCGCGGAACAGTGGTTGAAAAACACTGGTCTAGAGTGAATGTGACATGAGTCTAAAATGTCAAGCATTAGCATTAGCTTCTGCTACCATAGCGGTTTAGCATCAGCAGAACCAATGTTTATGATTTGTGCTTCAGGGTTAGTGCCACAAATTAGTAGTTAAATGTGGACCAGATGTATAAATTGGACCATTCCTTTCCAGCTCTTGGCATTTTGTTTTTGAATATCGATGGATTAAACACAGTCACAAGTTAGCATTATGTCTGTCATTTTCATTTATACGCTTATAGCCGATATGAGCTGGTTAACAACAGATCTTAATTCAGCTCATGGTTGTCAAACAGAATGTAAATAAAACAAATATGGAGCCTCGTTTCTTAACTACTGACCCTAATTCAGACCATCGGGGTGTTTCTGTGGTGGACAGGAAGCCTGTGACTCAGCTGTTTGCCTGAAACATTTGAGAATAATGGATGTGAAGGCACACCAAACAAGGACCTTTAAAAAATGCATGAGTGCCCCCCTCCCCACGTGAAAACCTCCCTCTCCCCCCTCAGAATAGAGCTATCACTGGTGCCTGTTATCTCCCCGAACCCCCAGGTAGAAAATGGTAATGATACCACTTAACATCGCTGCACATATGGAGGGAAAATGGAAATGCCAACAGCACCTCAACTATAAAGCAAATCAAATTGAAATATTAATCCGCTGATTAATATAACATTATGAGGGCCCATTCTCTTTGTTGTTAAACAACAAAGGGTTGCAAAATAAGCAACTGCCTAAGAGGTAAGGGGTTTAAAAGAGTCCCACAGAGGTGCTAAAGCCCCTTTCAAACATCATTACTCTGCATAATGCATTCCCTTCCACAGTGCTGAGATTTGATATTGATGTTTACTCATTTATTTTTTAATTAACGCTCGTTGTTAATGAATTCTTTGATGAGAGGCATTTTGTAAATCATTATCCTTGGAAGAGGAAAAAAAGGGATGGATTGCCGTTACCCTTTATGCTCGTGACAGAAGAAAAGATGCAAGGTGTAAGGGGAAAAAAAAGTTTCGAACAAGAAGCGGGGTCATTGTGTAAAGTTTGTTTTTTGATGCGTTGATTTTTCTTTTCCCCCTGTTGGTTCGTCTTGTTGCTGTTTTTTGTTGTTGCGTCGTATCTACTTGGATGAGCCGTAAAGTCGACAGGGACAGGGAGCCTCTGTGGATACTTAGCTAATTGCAGGAATATAACTCGAGGCTTTCAGGGAGTCGTTGAAGTGGGGAGGACGGACGCAGTTTCATCCACACAGCCCTCTGTGGGACTCCGTCCTTTCCTTCCTCACCACTGGGGATCTCTGTGGAGGACATGAGGTAGACAGATAAACAAGGGAAGTTTGTACTGGCAGTTTTGTCACAGCTGCTTTAATGTAGCACTATTATTACATTTATATTGTAAAAATTACATACAATTACCACCTGGGTCTTTCATTTTCATGGTGATAATGGTCAGTATCTTTGGTCTTTTTTCACTGCTTACATCTAGAGCTGGACAATAAATCAATAACTATATATGTAGGGATAGACATGTGATCATTATCAATAGGTTACATGTCTGCTAGATTATTCAATATTCAATAAATAGAGTATTCACTGAACTCTGATCCAGAACCGCACAGCATTCTGGGGGATGTAGGCAGGTGAGAAGACTAGTCGCTCAGTTTGTCACATCCAGCTAAGCTAGGTTGGTGGAACCAACTCTCACTCACTGGTTACCTAGCAACTCACTTATCCTGTGGTTACCTAGCAACAACTTGATGAGTAACTGGCACAGCAGCAGTTTAATGGTTTGCCAATGTCGCGCAACTGCTTAAAAATATAAAACAACAACAATGGCGTAAAGTGAAAACTGGATAAAAGACGAAAAGCCAGTTGGGCATTATTTCAGATACTTAAAACAAAAACCTAATCAATAATTATCTATCGATTTCTCTTTTTGCTCATCTGGTCATGCATCAAAATAAAAAGAAAATCTAACAGCTGTTTTTATAATGAGCATATTGAGGAAAAAGGAAATAAAAGCAATCAGATATGAAGCATCTATGGATCCCTTAGCAGCGCGACGTCCCGTTTGCAAACTGCCACCCCAAACTCCCTGCTGGGGGCAAAAAGCTGACGATTACTGCCTCTGGTTTAAATTATCAATAAGACGCGCTAAATCTTAAATGTATGCCTGATGTATAAAAGGAAAAGGGATGCAGTGCGTTGCTACTAACTGTTAACACAAGCTAAACTACCTCAGAATTTTAGGAAAAAGTTTTAATTAAAAAAAAAAGAGTGAGAGGGAAGTAGCTCAGTTATGCTAGCTTGACTTTGATGACCTTGACATGTAGATGTGATGTGGAATTTGCTGTTTTGGTTCAATTGAAAAATAATGAAAAAGGTGACCTAAAAACCAACTCACTCAGATCAGGTCAGGTGTTTAAACTAGCTAACTTAGCTAATTAGCTAATAGCAGCTGTAGCTAATCTACCACAGCCATCACTTATTAATAATCACAAAATGTTATTCTGTTTTTTGTGTTGGAAATGTTTGTGTTTTTTTTTTTTTTTTTTTGGTGTTGAATCTTGAAACATTTAATGGCCTTGTTGCCAGTTGTCATGGCAACGAGTCTGAGCGTAGTGCAGCACTGCGCTAAATTAATAACGCCCGTGTCTCCAGGTTTGATTTTTGTAACGGTAGAACAATCTGCTGCGTCAGAGCGTAGAAATAGTCTTTTTTGCCCTCCATCATTGATGTAAACAATAACATGTAAGGAGTCCATGAAGGCTGCAGGTAAATACAGGTTAAAATTGATCTAATTAGGGTTTCACATTAATAAGAAGATGTTTGCTGTGTTTAAGGAGTGCCGGTTTGTGATCCTCTAGGCGAGTCTCAGTGTGAGGTTTGGACCAGTTGGCCACAGATGAGTCTCAAGCCCCCAACCCATCTGGAGCCACCTTGGAGATGAAGCAAAAAACCTGGAGCGTGTCCATCTCTTGGCAGAGCCGGCCCGTCTCCGTACATACAAGTGCGATTGTCTCTAATCCTACCAAAGAATTAATTGGTTAATTGGATCAATTAGATGTCCCAATAGGTTCTGATGATGTGCGGTAGGCGAATCAAATGGGTGCAAGTCAATATTTGAAACGACTGTGTGGTTGTTGTAAGCAGGTTGTCGAATGTTGAGAGGTATTTGCATCTTCATTATGTGTTATTGGGGCAATTTCTGACAAATTCTAAATGTTATTTAAAATTCGTCTAACTTAAATCATGCGGGCAATTTTTCACGTTTGCGTCACTCGACGGCATTATGCAGTGCTTGTTTTCGGAGACAGAAGAACTATTTTCATGAGTTATGGCATTTGCAGAATCTCAAAGATCGAGCTGCTGTTTTTCTTCCTTCAAGCCAGTTTTAAATGGAGCCAAACTGCACGGCTTTAAAGGCACATTCATCAAAAAGCGAGTGCGCTGCAGATGCTGCCACTTTTTCTTTTTAGGAAAAAAAAAAAAAGATTGCAAGTAGAATTATGGCTTTTCATCAGCCGATAAATTTCACTTGTGATTAATTGCAACGCTCACTTTTGGGATCACTTCTGCACAAAAGAGCATTTCTGCTTTGTAAAATTCATATAAAAGAAATGCAAATCAATGGTGTTCTTGGCACCAAACATATGCTGCCACAATGCCAACAAGCCTGCCCCTGACAACCCCAGCTGGGGGCTTGTAAGACTTGCTCTTGGCACAGGACGTTTTTTTCCACCCGCTTTGCAAATGATCACCAATTAATACGAACAGCATCCAATTCTAATTTTGCACCTGGTAAGATTGTGAGTGTCTTCTAAAGCTCTTCTAAGCTATCGATATAAATGACTCCCTTTTGGGGGAAAAAATAAAAACGATGGCAAAAGTCCATAACTGGGAATCAAAAAGGGAAGAGTCAGAAAGTTGCTCAGCTGTTTGAAACATGAAGTTTTTGACTCAAAATGTTTGATTTTACACCTTCTCTAAAACAAAAATCCACTTTTTAATGCCCCTTTGCGTTAAAACTTTGAGAATAAGGACATGTTTATCACTTGGTAATGCAGCAGCATCCATCCATGTGATGAATCCCACACACTCCCTAAAAAATACAGACAATTCAAAAGCATCGCACGTCACTAATTGCTCATCAGAGTTTCCTAGCGTCTCTCTGTCTTCTTTCTCCCTCCATCTCTCACTCTGAAATTGATACTCGCCATACGACTTATGATGGATAGGAAGCTTTAATGAGCTCTTACAAGCAATTAAGTAATCAAGAAGCCCTGCTGCTGCGCGCTGGAGCTAGCAGGAGCGGTGACAAACGGAGAACCATCAGCTGGGTAATCAGCGTAGGACACAGTCACCGCTGCTAGCCACTCCCTGACAGAGGGGCCAGATTGTCCTGTTACGCCTGGAAAAATACTCTCTGAACTTTACAACTCAGACCTTATCAGGTTTGAGGCTCTTCGTATGAAGAGTTTGGCAGGAGGACTTGAAAGAGCAAGGATCCACAGATGAAGAAAGTGCAACTTCTGGGTCATGAGCGACACGATTATTGAGCCACAAGAGATTTAGTGAAGGGGAACGATCAGCAGCGGAAGCAGATTCAAGTCAATCCTCATTAGGTTAATTAAGATAAATGACTGTGCCATGAAAAATCCCCCCAAAATAAACCAGAGGATACAGTATAAATAATCTAAATGCTCATAAATCATCAGATTCCTTTGTGCATTAAAGTATAAACTCCTCACTCTGGTCATTTATTCAACTTATTGAATCCTGGTTAATCAGGATTAAAGTTTATTTTTATAGCATATTTACAACACACAGTTCAACATAACAGCTAGACAAATGATAAAACAAGAAAGAAAATTAAATTTGATCAAAAAAAGCAATAAATATATTTTAAAAAAAAGATAAATTAAAAACAAGACAAACTTAATTTCAGTTCCAGCAATTTCCCAATATTGCTGGAACTGGAATTTTAAGGGGAAATCAATTTGTTTTTCATATTCAGAAACTTCATGCACAATTACATCTCATTTCTTTAGCTATGAATGTAAAACTTTCATAATTTGTTGTAGGTACAGCAGACAGGCTTTAAATGTGGAACCTAAGAAGCGTCACAGCAGAACCAGAAGGACATGGACCAAAGTGAGGCGTAAACTTTAATATATTTTAAAGTCTTTTATGTTCATTTTATATTAGACAAAGTTTTTGATCAATAATTTAGAAGATCAAATTTATTTACAAACACCAATAATCAGTCAAACTTGTTTAAAAATACGTTGCTGTGTTCTCTGTAATTTATTTAGAGTTGAAGTAAAACTGAGTTGATATTTTCACTGACGTAGAATCAATTACAAACATTTATCATCCTGCTTTAGAGGAGATACCAGATGGGTTTTTGAACAGCTGCTAAGAAAACTTAACCTTAAAGTTAAAAGCCTTTGACTAGACCATCAAACTCAAGGCCTGTGAATCCGACCCGCCACAGCTGGTAAAGATAAAAATCCAAATTATTTCATGTTCCATCGTTTTCTCTGATATTTACACTTCTGATGGATTGTTAGCTTCATTCCAGTACCAAGATTATAGAATTGTAGTTTGTAATTTCTGAGAAGAACTAAATTAGGTTTGGGTATGTTATTTTACACTTATACTTCAGGAAACCCTGGTTTTAAACTTTCTCTCTGAATTTTGTGGTTAAAATCATCTGAGGCCTTCAGGGAGATTAAACGACACATCAGTGACTTTTAAAGGCCACAACTGCATTGAATCTTAGACTTTTTTTTATCGTTTTGCTCAGCGGTTTGAGCTCCTCGCATGTGATAAACAGTCGTCGTTGTGACGAGGAAGATGAAGTCTATCTGCGGGATCTGCGCTCCGTGCTCACCTGGGGCGTCTGAGATGGCGGGCTCCGTGTTCACAGCTCGGCGTTCTCACCCATCCACAGCATGTTGGGCGCCCCGGGGCAGCACGACACCTCTCCCACACTCTCCTGAATAATTCTGCCCCAACCATACGTCTTGTGTCTTTTTTTTTATCTCTTTGCAGGCCCTGAGATAATACGTTTCACATTGCAAATCAAATATGTTGCTTATTAATGGGGCGACTTTGGCGAACGCTACCTGCAGAAATGCCGGAGGGGGGAGCTAGAAGAGAGAGGGACGCCGACAGTGTGGTGGTGTGTTTTCTCTCCTCTCTCTCTGTTTCTCTGAGAACAGGATAAAACAGCTGAGGGTGCAGATTTTTCATTGCTAAACTGGCACACACTGAAGTGCTCACATGCGCTGTATGGAAATAAGAAGAGCCAGGGTGTGGTGGGTGGCTATGCTGGAAAATTAGCGAGAGATAAAGTATTTTTTTCTGGTTTCAGTGGGCCGCTGAAAGCACCAACACAAACAAAGCCTCGTGTTTGGGTGGCAACAATGACAACAGTGCCAGTTATTTTCATTAACTACCATCTGGCTCATTATATTCCTCCCTATTCAGACATGGGCCCATGCTCTGTACACTTTGTTTCTTTCATGAAATTATCTGAGAAAGCCTGCCTTAACGCACAGAGAAGCTGTCGACGTCTGCATGTGGAAACGCAGAGCGAAGCCGCGCCGTGCCGCTAACTTGGCGTCATTTCCTCGGATTCCGTACAGATTGCACCGGCTAATTATGATCTAATAACTGGCAGACTGTCTGTTTCAATATTATTACAGGAAGAGTAGGTTAAATGAATAGCTCATCATCTGCCCCCTGTATCAGTCATGTTGTTTTAATGATCATAATTCCACCATTAAATCTTAATAATATGTCAAGATCATAAGGGAGACATGTCAATTTGGGGGCTTCAATGAGAATTAAGCCAAGGATTGCCGAAGTTGAGCCTGTTTTTTCTTTCCTGGAGAGACCTGATTTCGTTAGCCGTGTCCTCACACAGCAGCAGCAGCACAGCAGAACCAGAGCTGTTTCTCAATCTGATATCCGAGTAATTAATTTCTAATCTCTGATTGATGTGTTGATGCTGAACCGGAAAGAAGCAGGGGTAAATGTTGCTAGCGCCAACATTCTCCAAGCACATATTTTACATTCAAGCCATGAGATTCTATTCAGAAAGATTAATCACTTAAAGGAAACAAACAAACCGTTTCACACGCAAAAAACAACTGTTAGGTGCATGGTGAGCTATATGTAAACTAATTTAAACATTTTCAAAACTTTAAAGGTGGCCTGTTAAGCGTCCTTGAACAGGGTAGGATATGTTTACGGGTTAAATACATTTTTTGCACAAACTCTTTCTTAGATAATGAGATTTTAGTTTGCTCAGTTCTGACTATTTCGACCACCTTTTTTGCCGCCGCTGGCCACACCCCTCAGCTCAACGTTTACGTTTGTAATCTCTTTGAAAAGCAGAAGTAGAGCCTCATGCACAACCAACGAAAACACAGCAAGTGGGTTCTGGATTGTAAGTCAACAACAAAACACTTGTCTTTTCCAGCAGCCATTGTGCAGCGCATACAGCAGCGAAACTAACGCAACAAATGTGCTGGAGCTCAGCTTGGGTTGCTAGGTGACAGGCCGAGGTTGCTAGGTAACGGGTAGTGCCTGCTGATTTGTGACATTAAATTCCAGAGATTTTTCAAACTCATTTCCAAGACACCAAAAAACATGAACTTATTACCATAGGAAGTGGCAATAGGTGTTTTTTTTAAGTGCCTGGGTTGTTTTCAGAAGCAGTAGAAACCCAAATGGAAGCACAAAAACATGCAAAATGTGAATTTTGTATAGCAGATGACCTTAAAGCATTTACTAAGAAGGTTTATAGTTGGACTTCTATCTCTATGTTTTTGTTTTTTGGGAACAGAGAGATCGGAAAGACAGGAATAAATCATACAGAATTATTAAGTTTTGCTTTTAAGTGAAAATATTTAAATATATATTACATGTACAATATGGACAAAAACTCGTGTATAGGTATTTCCACACAGAATTGCCAGACTGAAGATCAAACTACTGAACATTTTGCTTTCTACTCCTCAACCCAGATCTGGAGAAAACCCAAACACTGACGGGAAAACAAGTCAGACTCCACACAGAGATGATCCACTTTTATAAGAAACTCATTTCTAATAAAACTTTGTATTTAAGTTCAAAACATTGTTTTTGGAATTAAAACATAAAAATAAATGCAGGAGGATAATAATTTCTCAGAAGTCTCTTTGGTTCATCTGTTGGAGTCTCAGGCACATTGGACTTTGAAATCAAGCCAAGAACCTCAAGAATAGATGCTTTTTTGGATGGACTTCTAAACTCTCAACAGGACTTCGCCGCTTTGAGGCAGTAACCTGTCTTCTAATTACTGATCCCTCAAGGATTTTTGCTTTTTGAGGCAAAGTCCCGTCCAAGAAAAAGCTGCTGGAGAAAAGAGAAAGTGTGGCAAAAGAAACGAAAAGGGGAAATCTGATGGCAGTGATGAAACAGGAGGGAGTTTGAATAAGACAATGGCTCTGTGAAAGAGTCACACCAAGTAAACATCTGCAGTTCAATGCGGTGGCGACTCGTTCTGGCTTGAAACGAAAAACGACTCTGGGGCCATCAATCTAAATCCACTGGGCGTCCGAAGGCGGCAGCAGATGAATGTGTGTGTGGCTGCGTGGACAGTGGTGTGAGTGGCAGTGCAGTGACTGGGTGTACCCTGCCCCGAGGTCCCTGCCCTGGTCAGACATGTATATATATTAGTGGGTGTGAATGAGTCCATTGAAGGGTGGCGTGCCGGAGAGTTAGTGAATGAGCATTGTTTAGATGTTAAACACCCAATGAATGTATTGATGGACAGTCTGTGTACATTGAATCTAAATTGGACTGGAGTTCAACTGACAAAGCCTACGTATAGTAAGATCACCATGACATCGATCGATTTGTTTCTGTACAGGTTTTAAAAGGTGCATTCACACCAGTCCACTTTAATCGAACTCTAATTCATTTATCTAGAAAGTTCGGTTTGTGTGGGGAGGTGTGAATACGCAAAAACAATGAACTCTGGACCGCCTACAGACCAAGGCTGAAATAAACTACTGAGGTTTGAATCTGTATGTGAATGAAAGGCAAACAAGACTCTCCAAAATCAGGAAGTGGACTATGAAGCAGGGCATTTTGGGTAAATACAACCAAAACAAAGCACAGGTTTAGCGTTAGCAGGAGAAATGGGTCGTAATCTTTCACCAAAGACAAATGAGAAATCCTAAATCCGCTAACGCCACTTCATTTCTGTTCACATTTTGTGAAGAAGGAAGTTGTGCTCATGTTTTTTTAAAAAATGTTTTTGTGTTGTTTCGCTCAATGGTTCTTGGTGCAGCGCCACCGCAGGCGAGGATGGGAACAGTTTTTTTTAAGGGTTTGGTTCATTTGACACAGTGCAGTATGAAAGTGAACCACAACAGCTGAAAATGTTACAAATGTTGCAGCTTTGGTCCCAAATCAAACCGAGTCTTCAGGTGTGAAAACATCTTAAGAGCTTAAAGAATTGTATGAACACATTGGAAATAAAACACTGTGTTATTTCCCCATTTGGGATTTTAATGGTTCTGACTATGGGTGTGACCATTACAAGTCTTTTACTGCAAACCAATACAGCAAGAACTGAAGAATCTATTGGTGAAACATTTTTATTGAACCAAGAAAAAGTTTAATTGTCCATAGTGCATCCTGGTTTTAAGCCATTTGTGATGCCCTTGTTACACCACAGAGCTAAGTTGGTGGGTAGCACAAAGTGACCAGTTTCAGTGGTAATCCAGAATATTTTCTTCATAAGGTCAAAGAGCCATCAGTGAGTGGCGAAAACTCACCAGGAAAACACAAAGTCTGGTCTTTTTTCCAGTTTTATAAAATACTGATGATTTGTGAAGTTCAACAATATCTTCAACATGTGAACATTATTTTCCAGGCACATAGTGCCATTTTATATTTATAAAACTCCTACTGTTTCTGAAAGGAAGTCATCTCAACATTGCTCCTCTATTAACCCTTTAGCAACGTTTTTACTGAGAAGTGGCTCGCATAATGATCTCAGCTCCACCAGGTGTTTGCTAACTGCTACTAGCTAGTCTGAAGGAGCTCAGAGGGGCGTTTGCTCAGTCAAGCTACAAAGTTAGTAAACTGCAGCTTGAAGGAGGAGCTTCGTCACTGAAGGCAGAGCTAGGTCCACCCAGTTGTTTTGGGCAGCTGAATGGTTGACATGGAGATTAACAGATTACTCAAACATGCATGAAAGAATCGAGGCGACACTCCAGGTTTGTTTTTGATGAGGGAATAACATTATAACATGATGTAAAGCATAAAAAAATCAGATTTTACATAATACTGCCCCTTTAAAAAAATCCCATGGGTCAGTGTAAAATAATGTAAATAAAAAGCGATAAAAAGACTATCTTTCCATCTATGCACAAAAACCCATCCTGCTGTTGAAGTGGCCACCTAAAATAGAGCGCTGGCAAAAATAACAATGTCGTTCCACATGCTCTAATGCCAGTTGATCAATAGTAATTACCTACCTGTGGACTTGGCCAGTGGAGCTTCGGTTGCCCCTGGGGGTTTCACTGGAGACAGCTCACAATCCAGTCCCAGGTAACTCCGTAGGACAGACCTTTTAATTGCTTTGTTCGCTGTGAGTAATTGAGGGTTGGAGCACGTTTGCCACGAGGAGTGTGACTTCACTTGGCCTCCGTCTAATTAATCCCGTCACACAAGCCTTCTGCCTTTAATTTTCACTTTGCACACGGCATCGTGAAGTGCGAATACAACTGGAAATATAAGTTGGTAACTGTATACGGCACGCTGAGCCAGATGCACTACACATGCAGCCATATGGGTAGACAGGGAAGTGTTTGTGTGTGTTTTATTTCTTTCTGTGTGGAGGAACATATTGCCAGACATCATTTTAGCACAGCAACTGTCCCACTGCTCTGATTTGATCTCATTTACACACCAGACCCAAATCAGATCCGCGGAACTGTATCAATATGGTTTCATTAGCATACTGATTCATCAGCTGGTTAATTAGACAAATTTCCTATAGACTGATTATGCCTCCTGGACCTCTTGGTGTGAAGACGTATAGAGTGCATTAGTAATTTAATTATTCCTTTATACAAGGCGGGTTTTAAGTTTTTTTCATATTATTCAAGCAAAGTCAAACTGTTTAGAAATGTGCATACAGGGAAAAGGGAACAAAAAACATCTGTTTTGCTTTTACGAAACGCTCACAGAGCCACACTTTTATGCAAACGGCCTCCGTGAACAACAACGGTACAGTTTCCATCCAGGAGTTATGAACCATTCGCCTTATTGTTATAGAACTTATTTAGTGAAGAATAGTTCAAATACATGTAATATAAATACATGTTTTTGTCTCCTGCAGATACAAAAACTGAAGGTTTGTTAAAGAGAAATGTCTGAGGCCATATCTGCATGAAGAACAGTAACAAACTCTGGACCAATCAGACAAACATGGCCGCCCACCAAGGCTGAGGGAAGGATTTTAGTGTTTGTGCTGGAGCGACCAATGCTAAGCTAACTAACAGGTAAGACATGAAAATTGTCCCTAACAAGTTACAGACATAACTTTATATTCAAGCTAATCTAAGATTAGAGTAAGGAAAGGTGCCGCTCTTTTTCTGGAGAAATTATAATGTACTGCTGCTGTAAATAAAAACACTAATTAAACTCAGACCAATGACACATCAGGATCACACAGAGACGAAGACGAAAGGTTCGCCGTCGGGTTGTGACAAGAAGAGACGGACGATATGAGGCTGAGGACAAATGACAACAAAATGTCACAGCTGCAGCATCGAGGGCTGGTTCAGGCAGTTTAGCCATCCACAGCCCTTTGAGGCCCGACGTGCTTCATTCGAAGAGCTGAGATCGGTTCTCATTGACACGTGATGAAAATGGCATCATTTTGTTCTCAGAGAGGGATCCGCCTGCCGGACTCGACACTGGTCGGTCTCTAAAGCTTAGTTAGGTAATGACTAGTTATATTTACTCAGCTACATTTACTTGAGTAACTTTTTGAAAAAAATTTACTTAGTAATTTTACTACGCTGTACTTTTTACTTTTACTTGAGTAAAAATATGTTGAAGTAGTGCTACTCTTACTTGAATGCAATTTTTGGGTTCTCTACCAACCTTCGGTTACCTAGCAACCCATTCATTCTGTGGTTACCTAGCAACAAAGTGGTGAGTAATTTGCGCAGCAGCAGTTTCAGGTTTTGCCACTGTGACTCAGAACTGCTTAAAAATAAAAACTGGATAAAAGAGGAAAGGTCATGTCACCATCTTTGACTTATTTTATTTATTTAAAACAAACAAAATCAATAATTACTGATGTCAAATAATATGAAATGACATCTGTTTTAGAAAAATTATGTTTCTTTCAGGTTGGTCAAAAGTTTTTTATTAAAAGAAACTGATTTGATTTGTACACAAAAGTATTTTGCCTGATTTTGTTTGTTTTGTTTTTTTGTTTTTTGTTTGCTACCTGTATGAATTTTTCTAATTTTCATCCTCTACCAAAATGTATACACTAAAACTTTGGTCTGTCTGATTATCTAATTTTGAAATATTAAATGATTCATGATTTGATCAGTTACTCTGCATTTGATCAGACTTTTTCAAGTACTTTTTTATTCTTACTTGAGTAATTTCTTGGCTACTTTTTACTTTTACTTGAGTGAAGTGTATGTGTATCATATCCACCTCTGCCTCTCTGCAACTCTGTTTAAACCGAACAAAACTGTATAAAATTTGGCCCTTTTTGGACCAAAATTAGTGAAAACTTTGTATTTATCGTTTTTTCTTCCACACTAGTATCAGACCAGATATATATTTGAAATTTGGCAGAGTTTGGCCCAGTAAAATCCAAACTAATGTTTGTGAACACTCCAATAAGTTCAGATTTTGTCCTGTAAGTGGCACCTTTTAGCTGAGAGTCTGGTGTTGATATGAATTAAGGAGTCGTCTCCACCTGCAGCCTGATCTGTGGTTCACAGGCGTCACACAGCCGAGGGTTTTTATTAGCACTGCCACCTTCCTCTGCATGTCACCTTCACCAGCGCTCATTACATGCGTCAGACTTACAGATTCATATGTTTGGCTCTCAGTTTTCATATTGAAGGTACATACTTTACAGCAGGGGTGTCAAAACTCATTTTTGTTTTGGGCCAAATCAACATCATCAATGCTCTTAAAGGGTCAGTTGTGCCGAATGTACTGATAAAACCTGTTCACAAACTGTTAAAGTATCAATGAATTTATATAATTAAATATTATTGAGCATCTTTTCAATCCCTCCAGGATTTTGCGATTGTTTTGTGATTTTTTTGCAATAATAATCAAAGTGTTTGTGGTACTAATTTGGAAATATTTGTGCTTATTTATGTCGGTAAATGCGACTTTTTATTACTCACTGTATAAATCATGGACTATAATCTGACATGAGTTAAAGCTGAAGCAGCTGTTTAGGACAAGTAAAGTTTTTGACAATTTTTGATTAAAAAATCTGCAATAAACTCCCAATTATGTATTAGTGGAAAAAAGTGCTGGGTTTTGTTTATTTTGTGTGCATTTCCATGATAATTCGCAAGAAACTGGAGGGACTGATTGACTATAAAGTAATGAAGATACCTGCCAGGATGAACCTTTATATCATTTCATCTGATAACTTTATTATGTTTCTAGGCTTTGTTGCTAAAATGTGCTGCACAAATAAACTTGACTTCAGTTTTAACAGTATTTTTTTAGACATGGCTGGAATACTTTACAATACATTTAAGATGTAACAACAACCAACTCAGGGGTTACTAAAAACTTACAGATGACCCAAGAAGATTCACTTTGATCCAATTATCTTCAAAGTTTTTTTTAACTTTACATTTTCTTTGTGGACTTTATTTTATTTTTTTGTTGGTTATCGCTGGTTTCTTTATGGATTTTATTTTTTTAACGCTGGTTTCTTTGTGGACTTTCCAGATGGTTTGTATCGCAGAACCATCTGGAAAGCTTTGGAGAGGCCTGGCAACAAACAAAGAAGAACAAAATTTGAGCGCTTGGACAGAGTGGGCTTACTATTACTGAATGAAATAAATTTTTTATCCTGCATGAAGGAAATATGGACATGCACACTTATTTCTTACTCTACATTTAAAACTATTTTTCCTTCAGGCCCAGTCTATGCAACCAATCCTGTTTGGTTTTACCTGGAGAGAAATTTCTGTTATTAACTGTTAGTGAGTCATAGAAATCAACTGAAAGAGAGGCAAAGCTATGTTTTCTCTGATTTAGAAGTAAATTCAGACATATAAATATTCCTTCTAATCTCATTTTTGTATCTCTTTTAAAGGTGCAGCATGTAATTTTTTATTAAAAATATGTTTTTTTTACATATTTGTTAAAATTGTCTATATGCTGTGACAGTATTTTATAAGAAAGTCAAACTCTTCATCCTGTGCTTCCATTCAGAGATTTGCTGCTCAGTCAGAAACAATGAATCAGAGCCAGGAGGAGGGTCTTAGTGCTGTCAATCATGCTTGTGTATGCTGTTTCTCTCGGCTATGCTGCAGTAGATCTTGTCATGAATGCTAAACTAGTTAGCATAGACAAGAGATAAATGGTTTTTCTGTAAAGGTAAGTTGTTTCTCCACCGTTAACCGTATTGAGCAGCGCCTACATGAGCTTGATTGACAGCACACTAAGACCTTTTTTCTTGCCTGTGATTGGTTGTTTCTGACCGTGAGCGGTGCATTTCTGCAGATTGGTGACAGTAGGACAGTGGTAGAAGCTGGAAGGACAGAAAGAGCGTGTAACGTAAACACATAAAATGGGAGAGGACACAAAGGAAGAAGTAAATCTGACACGATAACAAATTGTCCCAGAAGTTATTACGATAAACGATAATATTGTTTTAAGACCAATTTAAAGTAATATAATGGTAATAATATGATGTGAGAACACATTGTCAACGATCATTGAACTTCAAATTCTAATGAACATTAAGCACTGGAACTGGAGGAGATTTAAAAATATCCAAAACAAACAAACAAAACAACAGAAACAACAACCACTTAAAAGTTCATAACTTGAAAAATAACCTTATCATATTATCTGAGTGACACTTTGCTGCAGGGAGGCAGAGCGAGGCAGGCGGGCCTCCGTCGCCGCGGCAGTGCGATGGGCGCCGGCGCGTTCTGGTGGCCGTGCAACAGTATTTACAGGCTGCCATCCTTCTGTTCGCAGAGCATCTGAAGAAAGCAAACTGCACTGTTGCTCACACTCCCCGATCCCGTTGTTGTCACTGGCCGGCAGCCACCAGTCGCGAGCCAACTGAGTTAACAGACACTTCCGCTCAGCACATAAGGAACCATCTGTTTTAAAAAGCCAAAAATAAATAAATAAAGAGCCCCCTCTCTTTTTTGCTCTCGCCGTTTTCCTCTCCCCCCTTACTCTTTGTACCGCAGGTCTTCAATATAGAGCTCCACTATTATCTTTCCACCTTACTCGCCGTGATTTGCAATCTACAGCTAGCCAGCAAAATTACTGCTGTGTCTACACTCAATCTCTACTAGGCTTTATTGGCCTCTCAAATTGAGTCAAAATGGAAAAGTAACCAATTTCTTATTTCAGAAAACTATTTTATTTCATCAGTTTTCCTGGTAAATAATAAACCTGTTGATTTGTTTTCTGCTCTGACTACCAGCTCTTAATGCTTCATCAGAAGCGGCACTGGAGCAGTCATTACAGAGACACACAACTCATTTGCGATTTATTGGATATTAGCAAGGTCAGCGTCATATTGGAGCCTGATGTTTGCAACATCTTGAAAATCACGCTTGCATGCACCGTCTTGGCTGCGCCGGGCTCCTCAGACGTGCCAGCTTGTAGCTAAATAAAAATTGGCGGAGGGACGTTTGAAAAAACATATTGTCCTGGCTCAGCGCTCGCTCCCCCTGCACTCTGTTTGCCAAAGCAAGACGCCGGGGGTCCGGAGTGAATCTCCTCGCACATGACCGGTTTGGTGGTGGTCAGCTTGCTGCCGCGGCCTGACCCTGCAGCCTTTGTGTCTCTGCATTCGCTCAGATTGTAGCGCATTTCCTCGACTCGTCCTTGCAGGCGATGCTGGAAGCGAGCCACCTGCGCTATCACACTACGCCTTTGTTTCTCAGGAGGCTTATGAGGAGAAAGGAGCGCTTGTTTTGCAGGTTTCGTGGAGTGACAGAGATATCTTTGTCACTCCTATTTATTACATGTTTGGGAAGGGAGTCCTAAATATGTCTGTTTACTGCAGCAAGGTCTATTTTTTTCTTTCTGGAAAACAGTTTTCTTTTGGTTGTTTGGTTTGATTGAAAGCTGCGGTATGTAACTTAAAATTATCACAATGTCGTGATAGAGAGAAAATCAACCTCTGCCTTTTCCCTTTGGTCCTTTATGAACAAATACTCAGCTCTGTCAGAAACAGTCAGAGCCAGGAGGAGGAGCTTAGCACTGTCAATCATGCTCTTGTACAGCTTCCTCCTTTTTTAAAAAACATTATTTTTATTTTAATTTTCATACATTTGTTATATTCTTAATGATTGAGATACAAAGCAGACACATGACACACACATATTTGTACATAAATAAACGTATGATCTAAATATTTAGTCAGGAACAAATGACCAAACAGGCAAACCAACCAGACAAAACAAAGAGAAATAAAAAACACACATAAAGGCTCTCAGATGGTACAATAAGAAAAAACGATTAAATTTCCAAACACCAACAATTTTCTTTAGTCTTATTTACCAGGGCCTCATCTATCTAATTAATTACCTTCATCTACGTGGTTTTCTTCTTCAACAAATGAATAAAATGAAGATGAAACTTCCTCAAACTTCTGTTTTTTGTACGTTAGTCTCTCCAGGGGTAAAGTTGCTAACGTTCGTCTAATCCAGCCTCCTCCGTTCTTTCTGCTACGCTACAGCTAGCATCAAGCTAGTTAGCATGACCACCAATGATGGCGGATAAAGTTTTCCTGCAACAGTAAGTTGATCAGTGCGTACACTATCTTGATTGACAGAACTAATAAGACCCCCCTCCTGGATCTGATTGGTTGTTTTTAACCATTTCTGCAGACTGAAATAACAGCAGTGGGATGTGGAGGATCTCAATCTTTTCACAGATTATCTGCCTCATATCAAACTGTCACAACATGAAATCAGTTTTAATATGCAAAAAACATATTTTTATAAAAGTTATAGATTTGCTGCTTTTCCAGTATTATTAAAAACATACTGATGTGTTTCAAACAACTATTCCCATATTTTAGCATTCTTTAAGTCTAATCTTCAAGCAATTCAAAGGCAGTGAAAGATGACACATGAAGAAAACTGACAGTAAGCCTTTGATATTGAATAACTTTTAGGGGAATAATCTGATTTAATATAATTACTGCTGCAGGCCATAAATGTGTACATGAGTACAGAACAAAAACGTGTAAAAATTAGTGTTGTGTCATCCAGTTTAACGTGTTATCTGATTCTGTCCCTCCGGCAGCCATATTGGATTTCTAAGTCAGGGTTTGTGAGAAACTTAAGCTCCTCAGTTTATTATTCTGACTTCAAGAGCAGAAGTCAAGGTACAATTTATAATCAAAAACACCCAAAACATTTCAGAATAAATGAGTGAATAGTTGCATCCAAAACAATTCCTTCTAATCTCATTTAATCACACAAACATCTCATCTGCAGACGTTCAACCTTTATTAACTTTACACAATACCACAAAACAAACTATAACAGGAATAAAGGATATATATATATATATATATATATATATATATATATATAAGTGCCTGATTTAAATAAACCAGCAAGAACTTGGTGAATTTCTCTTTCCTTATGAAATTAAGGTGTGCAGTAACAGGTGCATTATTTAGTAGATTTGACATGGCTGCCACATATTCGCAGAGAAGGAATTAATATGCCTGTAGAAAGGAAAGCAAGGAAAAGAGGATCTTCTGCGAGTAATTAATTATTAGAGACTATTTCTAGTCTTCTTCTTAAGCCTATTTAAAGGGCATTAGGTATTATGAATGTGAGGTAGTCTAAATTTACCCTGTGATATCTGTCTTCATCTACATTGGTATTCTTATTTAAACCTCATTTGCTTTCCTTTCCCTCCATTTTGCACATTTTTCTTCTTATCTAGAATAATCTAATATAGCAGCAAACCTTAAAGGACATAAACTTGAGTATTTGCTAAGCTGTAAGGGACAAATAGTGAGAGATAAATTATGTATATATGCTAAAGAGAAGTCATTTGGGAATTAAGTAGGATAAGTAGGGGTCCATTTTGTGCCTGTGAAGGACCCGTTTGGAGCGACGCTGGCTACATTAGGGAGAGCTAATGGGCTCCAGGAGGGGGTTGAAGGGGCGGCTGGGTGGGGCGGGGTTGGGCCCTCTTTCGCCGCACAAGGACTCTGGGCCCTGGCGACAGATGGCTGGCCAGCTCTCTGGGTGGCTGTGGCTATGAGGTCTGTGGTGAGGCTGATCCGTGGCGCTGACAGCAATCGGCGAGATCAAACGACATTGTGGAAGGTGAAGAGACGGGTGGTGTGGTGGCGTGCCAAACCAGAAGTCCAGGAGCAGAACTGGAGCTCGGACGATAGCTTAATGCTTAAAAATGATGTTTTTACAGCACGGTGAATCACTTCAAAATGTTTTCTATGAAAAGAATGACATTTACCATGCAGAAAATATTGTTAAAAAATAAAATGAACTGACGCACCTAAATATCCCCAAACAACTAACGATTGAAGAGAACCTTTTATACTAAATTCACATTTTGCACGTTTTTATATTTCCATTTGGATCTCTGCTGCTTCTAAAAACAGAGACCTTGATGTTATTTAGGTTACGAGTTCATGTTTTTTGCTGTCTGGAAAATTAGCTGTTTCAAAAACCTCTAGCCTGTGCCGTTACCTAGCAACCCCAGTGGAATTCCATCCGATACCTAGCAACCCCAGTGGAGTTCCATCCAATACCTAGCAACCCCAGTGGAGTTCCATCCAATACCTAGCAACCCCAGTGGAATTCCATCTGATACCTAGCAACCCCAGTGGAGTTCCATCCGTTACCTAGCAACCCCAGTGGAGTTCCATCCGATACCTAGCAACCCAAGCTGAATTCCAGCATGTTGGCTCGTTTTACCTCTGTATACACTGTACAATAATTAATTTTATTTGTTGCTTTGATTATTTATGTTTGATATTTAAAATGCCTTCCATCTCCAGTGTTAAATATTTGTTAGTATTTAAAGTTTATTCATCTTTGAGAATGTGTTCTTGCATTACTATTAGCATTACTTGAAAATGGTCTCAAAACAACAAAGTTATTGTTTATTGCAGTAACTTCTGGGACAGTTTATTGTCCAGCAAAGTTTGTTATCATGACAGACCTAATTGTGCTATTATGACCTAGATATATTAATATTTGGAGAAGGATGATGTATTAATGTGTTCCAGTGAGTCTGGGTGTAACTAAGGACCCGTTCATACAAGAGCCTGGCATCAGTTCCTACGCCGGCCCATGGGTAAAAGAGACGCAGCCTGTTAGGCGATTAGCCCATCTAACATTCCCGGTGATCGGATTAGACGATTCCCACAGTCTAGTCTGAAGCTACTCCCGACCCGCAGCTCCAGAGAGCATCTCAATATCCAATTTCACAGCTTTCTAAACCTGGACCAGAGAGGCTATTTATTACTGTCACTGTCTGTGTTGAGAAGGAGGGAAAGCAAAATAAAGTATGATTCAGAACAACTGGTACCACTTTAAACCTTAAAAAAACCCAAAGTTATTCATACACTGGCAGATTTAGGTGGAAAATTTATTTAGTTCAAGAAAGAAGAGGCAGGTAGATATAAAAAGATGAGTAAACAAGTAATTTTGGTCCAGTTTCTGGTACAAATATCTTACTACACTTGAAATCAGTCAAAACTAGCTTACAAGTAACTTTTCAACAAGATATTGGAGCTTGTTTAAAGTCAATAATTCCTCAATATTGATTAACAAGTGCTTGTTTCATTGGTAGATTATTTCACTTTTCCCATGTTATAAGTGAAATAATGAACCAATTGAATAAGTGCGTTTTGAACAGTATTAAGGAATAATTTACTTAAGACAAGCTCCTGTAAAGTTACTTATGAGTTAGCTTAGTTTTATTTTAAGTGAACTCAGATATTTGCACTGCTTGGAGAGGATTTGTGTTTCTGCAGTTAATTTAGTTTTTTCTTAAATCTGCAAAACATGCAAACTACTTTAATCTTTATCTCCTTCCACAGAGAAACATTAATACTACCTCAAGTCAGAAGAAAAAAAGATTAAAGATTATTAAAACAATGTTTTAATAAACTTATGGGCTTAACTACTATGTGAACTTTAATCAGTTTTTGCAGCAGTAGGCTGACCTGAGCTAGCTTTGAAATGGCAGTCTAACCATCAAAAAGAAGAGGTGAAAAAGGGAAACGTGTTTAAAATAGGCATAGGTCTGGAAGTTTGTCATTACAGAGGTGCATTTTGTCAGATTTCGCAAACATAGAGCGTTGTAAATTATAAAAATCATTCCCCTCTCCATCTTAAACTGGAGCAGCAGCAGCAGTAATAGGCGCCTCCATTATCGCAGCGTTATAATTTCCCTGCTTTTGCCTCCTGGAAGCCATGTTGTTTCTCTGAATTACCTCTGAATGATTTATGCCCACTGGCCCGGCCACTGATAAACCCCGGCAACGCAGATAGAAACACACTCAGGGCTTTCTGGTGAGTAAACATGGCGCTCAAAAAAGGCGACTTATTTCAAACAGCCAAACACATTTGGGGCAGAGCGGACGGCTCGGTGTGGTTTCGCCTGTCAAACACCGCCGTGTCACAGCCAATCAGGGGACACCGTGGGCAACACAAGCCATTTAACCCGAGCAAACACAGTGTGTCACAAAGCCCGAGGATGACTTAAGAGCCTGAGCAAACACTGGCGAGGGCCATCGGGCACGAATCAGGGCGGCCTGGCTGAGGACGAGTCGCTCTCGTAATGGGTTTGTGATGACTCAAGAATCGAGTGGCCATCTGTTTGCTACAGTGGGGGAGGACCACAATTCACAGCTACAGATACACACAATATTAGCTGGGAGTGCAGAAGAGGTGGGAAGGGTTTGGCCGGTGGCGCAGGATGTAAAACATATGTCCATAAATGGTGAATATGTTGAAGGCCGAGGCCCTGATTTCCTGAGCGGGGGCCAGATAACAGGATTTGCATGGTGATTTTCGGCCTCAGCGACAGATCGCCTTTAAAAGGTGTAAGACAAGTAATCCTGCGAGTGACCTTCAGGCTGTTCGGCGCGCTGCAGAGGTGGACGGGGCAGCAGCTCACACGGAAAGCCACCGCATATTTAAAGCACCGACATATTTGCATCAGATTTCAATGATGGGCATTTGAATTTATACCACAGTCATTTGTGTCTGGTCCGAAACCGTGAAGCTCATTTAAACAGCAGACGTCAAACCGCAGGCAAGCCTCCGAGGCAAACAGCAAAAGATCCTCCAGTAAAACATTTCTAACAAAAACAGGACACATAAAAAACACTGATATTTGAAAACACATCAGGAAAATCTCTCTATATGGCTCAATTCACGGATAAACATTTTGAAACTAATTATTTACTGGATTAGGTAGTATTAAAGTAGGCTTAAAAATAATCAAAGAAAATAAAAATGGGAAAAATAAGCTGTAAAATACAGATTTGCATGATGTGTACTCCATTTAAATTCTTAATTTTATGTTGCAGTTTAGGTTTTAAAACATATTTTAGTTAAAAGTCACTAAAATATTCTTCCTCTAAATATTTTACAATTCCTTATCGCACAACTTTAAAAGCATCTAAAACAGCAAAAAGTCCAGAAAAAGAAATCCCATGTTTTGAAATATAACACAAACTACCTAAAAAAATATTTTTTTTTACTCAATATAGTCTCATTTAAAATAAAAACTTAGCATTTGGAGGTTTTTATTTTATTTTATTTTAATCCATGAAAATATTCATTTTGTGGTTGGACTCACAGAGGTAAAATAAATGTGTGATTTAATTTAATGCATCTTGAAAAATGGCAGAAAAATTACACTGCATTGTTACTTCTTAAACAAGTGTGATCTGTTAATTATCAGTTACTACAAAATTCTGTTTTTTGTTTTTATATAATACATTTATGCTGTTATTTTTCACATTAGAGTTTTTTAAAAAGCTATTGTAACTTTTAAGGGGAAAAAATCACATTGATCATATTAAAAGCTGCTCAGCTGTTTTCTTGTGTATATGTCAGATTAGATGTTGTTAAATATCCTGAGGGAAGCAATCAGGTGTTTAAGTTAAGGCCAATTCCCAACACTACAGACAATCAATAAATAAGTCCAAGAGAAGAGACTGTAATGGGGTTGGCTTGTAACCTGCTCTGACAAATTAAGGCAAGTAGGTTTTTTTCATTACTTACACATCCGTTTTCATTTTTCCCATCAGTGGAAGCAATTAAACAATGCTTCCTTAAATTAGTCATTGATTTTTAGCAATAGTGACACTTTCAAGAAGGAAATAATAACTTTAAGGCAGTGTTTTTGTGTGTGTGAGAAACAAAAGACAGAAACAATTCACCTACATGAAAAAGTGGTGTCTTAAATTAGGCATTGATTTTCTTGAGGTGTCATTTTGGTTAAATGCTTTGTGCTTTTTTTTCTCCCAGACTAAATTAGAAATTAGGAAAGAAGCCGTGATCTGCTAGTCGTCACATTTTAGTTTCCTTCAGAATGAAACTCAGAAACCCAAACTTAATAATTGTTAGTGAGAGATAAAATGTCTTCACAAACCTTAAATGTATTGTGTGTGTGTGTGTGTGTGTGTATATATATATATATATAAAACCTTCTGTTTTTAATCTCTGAAACATTTTGTGTTACTCCATGTTATCTAATGTGATTTAGTTAAATATTAAATCCAAAACATTTAGCATTCAAGTAAGCACGAGTTTGTGTTTTCAGCAATTCCCATGTGTAAAGCTTACATGTAAATAAAAAGTTAGTTGCTACTAACTTTAAAGCACAGAAGCTAATGCTAAAGCGCTAACTTCAATTCAAATTATGCCCTTGAAAGACTACATGAATTTATTTTAACATAATTAATCTTTTCTACGGTATTAATGTTTATATGTTGTTCTATTGTGGATGTTTTATTTTGTTCTTGTATTTTTATTGTTTGAAATAAAGTTGTTAGGGAAAAAGAAACGGAGACAACGTGATGGGAGGAAACGGAACCGGTGTGTAAATCGCCACTTCAAAATAAGAGCATGAACATAAACGTCTAACTACGTGACAACCGAAACTTCAACAGAGATGCCGAACTTTATTTGTCTGAATGTTTACAAAACAGCCAAGTAAGTTATTTCTTTAAATACTTTTAGTTTTTCCAGAAATTTTTAAAGTTATTTAAGGGAAAGTAACTGCACTAACAGTTTTCAAAGTTAGCAAAAAACCGTTATCGCATTAGCTAATTAGCATTTGCTAATATTTGTTTTCAGAAGACCTTGTCCTTATCTAAAAGCGAATTTTAAGCATTAATTTATCCAGTTTTCCCCCTCAACTGATTTTTAATGACGTGGGGAGGGCAGGCAGGTAAATTTCCTTGATTTGGTCAGTAAAGTTTTGTAGGAATTCAAACCACAGAAAAGTGTGATGGAAAAATTTAGTTACTTTTAAATCATACCCTTTAAACCTGTGACATATTTTAAAACCAGAAACCAAATGATGCCTTTGTCAAACAAAGCACAAAAATCTTTTGACAAAACCTTTCATGTGATTGTTTAATTATGTAAGCATTAACAAGTGGACATAATTTAGTTTTTTTTTTTACTATTTTATTACAGAACGTTCCTATTGCCAATCTCATCCCACACATGTAAACCTCCAAAAACAGACAGACCAGACGTTTTTTTTTTCTGGATGCATGGATGAAAAAAAAATTAAAAATAAAAAAAAAACAACAAAATTAACAGAAATCCAGAGCAGCAGGCCAAAGTTGCTAAACGCTTTCAGTTTTTTGATTTCCTTTTATCTTGACTAGAAAATACACTTACAATTTGAAGCAGCAACAAAATGTGCAAGTACCTGATTATACAACATTATACACGACTTCCTTTATTTCACCACATTATAAACTTCTAAATAGCTCTTTTTGTTTTACCAAAAAGCAAACTAATGATGGCAAAGCAACTTTTATTTTTTATTTTTCCCAGAAACAAAGACATTGCGTTCACCTGGAACTGAACTGAAAAAATGTAAAGAAAAATATTTAATTTTTTTTTTCTTTTGCTGATTAAATCCACTTACTGGAATTTGGGGATGCAATAGGTATTCTGAGTTAATTTTAACTGTACATAGAAGTCACCTGTTTTTCACTGAAAAACTGAACACCTGAATGAAAAATGAATACAAATCATTTTTTTTTTTTTTTTTACACAGCAACTGAGTTATTTCTCTGATGATTATCCTAAAAGATTCCAGTGCATCCTCGTAGCTGTGACCCACAAGGTTTTTTTTTTTTTAGTTGATGAGGAAATGATGTTGTTACAGCAAAAACATCTACATGATGAAGATCTACAGTTTGGTTGGAGTCATGGCAGAGAGCTGGGTCAGCCTGGAGGCGAGGAAGTTCCCACCTAAACGGCTAAAAATGTCCTTTTTTTCCACCATCGCGTCAGTCTTTCAAAGAACAATCTCATCACCGTGGAAGCATTGTTAGATTTCCAGTAGAAGATGTTTGCATTAGGACAAAACAAGAGTTTTCCTTCTTCTATTTGCTTCACGTGTGCAGAGACGAGTTCCTTTTGCAGGAAACCGAAGTTCCAGCCTCATGCTCAAAATGATAATAAAAAATAAAGATAAACAGAATGCGTTCAGCTGTAATGTACAAACATAAACGGGTAAAACGCCAAACACACAGACTCTGGTGCTGTTCCTGTCCATAAAGTGCACTCTCTGGACGCCAGAAAGACAAGAGCAAAGATGAGTGAGTGTGTTGATGTTGGGCAGATTGAGGGAAGTGCCACTCTGTGTGTGTGTGTGTGTGTGTGTGTGTGTGTGTTCAGTCTTTTTCCCGGAGCGACTGTGAATCAGAGGACATGACGGTCTCAGGTGTATGGAGGAGGCGGGCGGCACGGCAGAGTGAAGGTGTGTGTGTCGCTAGTAAACGTAGCCTTCGCTGTAGGGGTGTGGCTGGCAGTAGGGCCCCTCCTGAACGTACGCCATGTTTTCGTCAAAGTGCGACAGCGGCACAGTGTCCTCCTCGTTGATCTGGCGCTCCATGTCCGTCTTCAGCACCGGCCGCTGGTTGTCGGGGAACGCCATTGAGAACAAGGCCTCCGGGTCGCACACGAACTTGTAGACGTATCTCTCCCCGGCAACCTGGTCAATAAAAAACACGAGTTTTTTTCCCTGTTTGATGTCGAGACAAATGCTTGTGTTACGCGGCAAAAACACAAAATCCTACCAATTATTTTTGTCTCGTCCCTAGAGCTAATATTTTAGCACACTTGAAATAAGATAAAAACTAACTTAAATGTAACTTACTTGACACGATATAGCAGCTTGTTTTAAATCAATAAATCCTCAACATTGATTTAAAAAGTCTTGGTTTACTGACAGATTATTTCACTTATGGGAAAAATATTTTGTTATAAGAGAAATAATGTGTTGCTGAAAAGTTACTTGCAGGTTGTATAAGTTTTATTATTACAAAATAATAAAAGATATGTCCATTTCTGCCACCATAACAAATGTAAACATGGGGAGTCGACTAAAATCTGCTATGGCTATCTGCTTTGGTCAGATTACGATTTTACAATAAATAATTATAACTGAGACATTATTTTCATTTTCTTTAATACTCACTCACCCAGTTCTCTTCAAAATGGGAATAACAAGAGTACATGCCAACGGAGTGTTGATATCAATGTATGTCATGAAACGGTTACAAAAATTTTAAAAATAAAAATAGTGGAATTTACAATCAGTTGGGTATCATTGAGTTTGATAGGTAAATTAAAGGTAAAAACATTCTGCAGATGCATATGAAGACTTTCTTTTACCTTTTGCATGATTCCCTTTTCGTAGTAATAGCGAAGCGACCGGCTGAGTTTGTCATAATTCATCGCTGGCCGGTTCTTCTGGATCCCCCACCGACGCGCCACCTTTATCAAGAAAAAACAAAAACAAACAAAATGAAAACAATCCCAGACATTCAGAGGTGGTTTCCCTCTCATGCAGCAGCAGCTGAGATGTTAAACAAACTTATTAATCTGTATTGTCCTAATAACGGTAATTATTCTGCGTCCAGCCTGAGCAGACCTGACCAGGGATGTGTTCATTAGCAGCCTGTCAACGCGGCCAGCTGAGGCGGCAGCAGATGTTACAGCACCTGTCTAGCAGACCACCCACCATCCGGCACCGCGTCCAAATTCACAACACCGCTCGCGCCATCTTCTCTCATTCCAGCTTCATTGCTCTCTCTCAAAATATTACCAAGTAGTTTTGGTCCAGTTTCTAGTGGAAATGTCTTAATGCACTTAAAATAAAACAAAACTGACTTATAAGTAACTTTTCAGCAAGATGTAGCAGCTTGTTCAGAGCCAATAATTCCTTTAATATTGATGAAAAACTAATAGTTCCATTTACTTCACAATCAACGTGCACTGGCCGTTACCTAGCAACCCCAGCTAAGCCCAACACGTTACCTAGCAACCCCAGCCAAGCCCAACCCGTTACCTAGCAACCCAGTATTAGTTCCACTGGCAGTTTATAACTTGGTGAACATTTTTACATTTATAAAATAAATATTAAGGAATTACTGACTTAAAATAATCTCATAGTTCTCACTGAAGAGTTACTTATGAGTTAATTTTATTTTATTTAAACTGTACTAAGAATTCACACTAGAAACTAGTCCAATTTTGTGTTTTGCACAAAAATCATAAAAATCTTACCAAGTATTATTGGTTCTTTGTACCAATAACACCTGACCAAGTACCAAGTATTAAGTACCACAAGTATCTTGGTAATCTTGGAACTTGATAATATTTATATCACAAAGATTTTATTTTACAAAGACATAGTTGCAGTTTTTGTCTGTATGTGAAAGATAAAAGTTTACAGGGTGTGATTACTTTAGCAAGCAACTGTATTATCAAAGTCTAGGCAAATTTACTACACTACAAAACACAAAATATCCAAGTATTACACTAGTTGTAGATATCATATAATTAAAAAATAACTTATAAGTGACTTTTCAGTAATACATAGGCGCTTGATTAAAGTAAATAATTCCTTAATATTTATGAAAAAGATCTCGTTTTATTTTACTTTTAACATGGGAAAAATGTTTTCTTGCTGAAAAGTTACTTGTAAGTCAGTTTTGTCTTATTTCAAGTGGACTAAGATATTTGATTTAGAAACTACACCAAAAATCCTTGGTAGGATTTCTGCGATGCTCCACGTATCTGTTTATATCCTACACCTGTAAAGCCAGGTGCCGTTAGCTCGCGTTTGTCTGCTGCGTCACCTGATGGTATGAATGGACCCCCTGGTGGCTGCGGCTGGCCGGCACCGCCACACACCGCCGGGCTCCATGGACCGCTGCCACCTGCTCATCTGTCTCCTGCTTCCTACTCTCCCCCCTGCTGACCGGACCCCCACAGCAGTAACTGAGGCCCATTGTGGGTGGAGTGGGCATGCACAGATCCAGACTTAACCGCTTTTAGGAAAACGTCTTTTGACTGATTTATAATTTCACATTGTTTGATTTTGCTTTTAAATTCTCATTTTGACCTCATGATATTACAAAAAACCCACCATAGGCAGCTTTTATTCTATTCCACTTCCTTTTGTTACACAAAAGAAGAGAAACCGGTGAATAGGTCTGTCCCGATAACAAATTTTGCTAGATGATAAACTGTCCCAAAAGTTATTGTGATAAATGATAATATTGCTGTTTTGAGACAATTTTCAGGTAAAATAATGGCAATAATGGCATAATAATGTAAGAACAAAGATCAATAAACTTTAAATTCAAATGAACATTGAACACTGGAACTGGAAGGCATTTTAAATATCCAAAACAAATAAACAAACCAACAGAAACAACAAATAACATTAACTATGAAGTCTCTGTAAGCAGAACTGGCCTAGTTGAGACCAAAATATGAAGACTTTTGACATCGACTTTTTTAAAAAAAAGAGAAAAACAATAAATCATGCAAATGGAAATTAGAGTAAAGAGGTTTACATAAACGTAGACAGACTTTATTGTCTTATGTTTAGACATAGACTTTTAAAAACCTGCATATCGAGTGAGATTTAACTTAAACTACCATGAATTCCTGTCACTATAAGTCCAAATAAGCTGCTTCTGGTCAGAGCCCCAACTCAATGTTTACACTCGCATATGAAAATGGCTGCAACCATACATCACTGAAAAGCAGAAGTGGAGCCTCCTGCACAACCAACAAGAACACAGCCAGTGGTTTCTGAACGTAAAGTCAACAACAAAACACTTGTCTTTTCCAGCAGCCATTGTACAGCACATACAGTAATCATTTCAGCCCCAAATCAGAGCAAAGTGTGCTTCCTGCCACAAGGTGTAAATAAATATTAGTGGCAAAAATCTCAGTTTTCAACCATAATGTTAAGTAAAAACTACTAAAAACCGTATAAAGAAACAATTTCCTGCCAAATATGACATAAATATTTGGTTTTTCTGAGGTTTTTACCTCTTCTGGCTCGATGAGTTTGAACTCCATGCCGCGGCCGGTCCAGGCGATGAAGTGTGAGTTGGACGGATCGTCAAGAAGAGCCACCAGGAACTGCCAGAGCTGCAGCGAGCCTCGACGCTGATAGGACGGGCCCTCGCGGTACAGGGCCGCCTCCTGCTTGATGTCACCTACAGAAAACAGAATAAATTCATCATTTTACACTAAAAACAGATCGCATATGCTCAGAAATGTCCGCTGACTCACCTTCGACTTTTTCAGGTACGACGCAGGTGTCGTCGTAGAAGTGCCTCGCCACTTTGTCAAACATGCAACCTTAAACAGAAACAGACATTAGATCAATTTAATGTCACATTGAGAGAGGAAACGTCACATGAAGCAGCATTACGACATCAGCAGGCGTCTTCGTTAGTACCTTCAGTCCTGTTAGTGTGAGCCAGATAGCCGTCTTGCCGTAAGTAGACAGAATGGCAGCTAGGCACTTCTGCTGAAAGCCAGGCAAGAACGAGAGTGGGTGTTAAAGGGCCCAAAGGCGGCATTAAGAACACGATCTCAGCTCTCTGAGAGCAGCCACAGCCTGTTCAATCAATGCACCAGCGGCGCTGATTAAAGAAAATGCCCTCCAGCAGCGGCATTGTAACGCCTTGTAGCCACAGGCGAGCGAACTGTATCTCACTGCGATGCTGGCCCTGGGCCTCTCCACTGGTTCGTCACACAATACCCAAACACGTGTTGATATGATGTAAGGTTTTCATAACGTGGGGACATAAAATGCTGCTACAGTTTTATTTTATTTTGATTTGGAACAAACCTGCTGGTTCTAGCGTCGGTTTTTTACAAAAAGATACCTGTGCAATGGTGGAAATTAACCGAAGAAAATGGTTTAAGAAAAGCCACTTCATATCATAAGCTGACATTGTTTCCACCTTTTACTTTGTAACCACTTATCAGGACTGCAGGTGTTTCTTTCTTTAACAAAAATTGTACCATGTAAGCTAAAGCTAGTATGATATTTGTTGGTCACATACCTCCTGAAAATCATTTCAAATTGATATAAATTGTTTTTATATCAATGTAATTCCCTCTCACAAACACCTTCACCTCATAAAAAAAACAAAGTAAGATGACCTGCTGGTGATAAGGTCGTATTTTGCAAAACATTGTACTGTGGTAGCAGATAAGCTAAAGTTTGAGCTAACGGCTAACTCACCAGACCAGGAGTGGCCATTTCAAAAATATTTGAAATTTAGATATAATTAATATTTTTTCTAATATTGTTTCTAACCAGTTTAATCAAATTTGATTGGTAGAAGATAGTTCATTTCTTTTACAGAAAATCATTTTAGTACTTCTTTGCTAAAGCTAATAGAGTGATATTTTTAGGCTAAATAAAAAAAATGAAATGTGTGAAATTACTAATTAATTAATTATTAATGCCATTCCACAGTTTTAATTGGACAAAATAAGCTATCAGACCACAGGGTATTATTATCTGTCGTTTCCATATGCAGCATGTTAGCTAAAGCGCTACACTAGCTAAAGATGAATATAGCTAAATCTGCCATTACACAACATGGATAGATTACATTTCTATTTATTCAGTTTAACACATTCATTATTCTACTGTCCTATTGATAAGATGTTCTAAAGCTGGTCCAAGTTAAGATTGCACTGTTGCAATAATTTTCTAGTTATTACACATCAAACCCAGACAAGATCTTAAAGCAGATTAGCTTTTAATTTTCTTGAATATTGTACCTAAAATTTTAAAGAAACATTTATTTTATTAAAATCTTGAATTCTAAATGTAAAAGTTAAAGCCATTTTTTAAATTTATTTAAGGTTTTGATAGCATGCTAGCAGAAGCTAACGTTAAAGAATGTTTCAAGATAAATGACTACCCAGAAAAGACTTATAATTATCCTTTTTTATATATATAAAGCCACAAAATTAAACCAGCATTTTCATTTAAACTAAAAAATATCTATGACCCTCTCTAGTTTCCAAACCAAACTCACGTTTTTAGTGTATTTTAGTGATTTGAAATAAATGCCAAAAGGCTAAATAGTGAATAATGAAACACTCACATGTTAGCTGAAGCTGTCAACTATGGCTTCTCTGATCTGCATTAATAATAAAAATTAACCTAATCAATAACTTTAATGCTCCTGCTTTCAACACGAGAAGGAAAATATAACAAAACTTTGAAATAAAAAAATTACGTAAACATTCAGATGGAATTACTGGGCCATAGCACAATACTCTTTGTGTTTAATATTTAGTATATTTAGTAGTATTTTGTCTAGTTTCTTGTGAAAATATCTTAGTACACTTGAAATAAGACAAAACTAACTTACAAGTAACTTTTCAGAAAGAAATCTAAGCTTATTTTTAAGTCAATAATTCCTTAATATTGATCAAAAACGCAGGAAAACTGTTATAAATGAAATTATTTGTCAGTGGAAATAGTACGTTTTCATCAATATTACAAAACTATTTACTAAAAACAAGCTTCTGTTTCTTGGTGAAAAGTTACTTGTAAGTTAATTTTGTCTTATTTCAAGGAAAAGATGTTTGCAGCAGAAATTAGAGCAAAAACATTTAGTAAAATTTTGTGTTTTTGCAGCAAAGCTGTTGTTTAAGTTTCAAACAAACTTTTAATACGTTGTAAAATAAAAGCAGAGCATGAAAAAGAAATTCAGAAATTTTACATTTGATATCCTCAACAAAAAACAAATATTCCAAACAACAACAATGTAATCACATAATTTTTCTACATCAAACACTTTGGAAATGTTTTATCCATTTCCTGACAAAGTGTAAAGTTACAGCGCTGAAGAAAGCAGCCGAACGAACGCAACAGAGCGAATGTTCAATAAATACACTGAGGCCCTCATTTAGGCCCATAAACATTTCTCTGAGCTTCATCAAAGTAATGGGCCTGTAGAGGAAATTGCTGCTAATGAAATTAGGATTCCCCTCCCATCCTCTCCGACAGGCCTGCTCCTGTCGACATGCAGCTAATAAACACCCTCATCCTCCATCCTGTCTCTGCTCTGCAGCTGGACTCGCTTTCAAACCAAAAATGTGCTTTATGTGGTTTAGTTTTATTCATAATGTCATGTTTGATGCTGTTTGACTGGACTAGTACACGTTGTTGATTGTTTTTACCATTTACAATGTAAAAGAAATGTAGAAAGTTGTTGAAAAAAACCAAACAATTTGTAGTCCTGGGAATTGATGCTCAAAAATCAAGTTTAAAACATGTTTAAGTTTTGTTTTTGCGTCATCCAATCACCCAGGGCGTGTATTTTTAAACCTTTTTTTCAATGTAAGATCATTTATTTGTTGGCTTTTTGCCCCGAGTATTGAACAGGCACGCTAGTATTATAACAAGGTTTTAATTACAAAGTTTTGATAATTATTGAGTCAGTAGGTTATATATTTAATTAAACTGAGGTAAGGAGTAGGATTAAATAAGTTTTCACTTCTTCCTGCTCCTTTTCAAACAGAAAAGTGGTGGTAAATAATTATGTATGCACGTTTTCTCTGTTCTGATTGATTTTTTTTCTTGGTTTTAAAAACTTGTTTGAATTTAAAAAAAATCTTTTTTAATTTAAGAAAAAGGCAGGCAGCTAAACTAACCTAATACTAGTAATTTTATTTTATGCACAACCTATTTTTTCTTTAAATATAGTTTATTTTCCTTTTTTAATTTAAACAGAATCTGTAAACTGCTAGAATAGAAAAATTGGTTTCTGATTGGAAAACATTTTCTGAACCAAGAATTGAATCGTGACCCTAAAATCAGTTTTAGGTAATGAAGGATTCACTTTTTAAATTTCTGATACCGATACAGATGTCTGAGGTTTAGTATCGGCCAGAACTGATCCGATACAGAAAAACATCGCTGAATAGATTTAAAATGTTTCCTTTTTTTAAACACAGTCATAAATATTCTGAATTTGTTAACTCTGCACCAGTTCACCTCACTTAAACTCACCAATAGCTTCACAAACCTGGTGAAACCTGTAAAAACAACTTTAATTTGTTCAATAAAGAAAGTGAAACTCACAGACAATTGGTCAAACGTCTAAAAATAAACCATCTTTCAAATGGTTCAGACTGTTATTAGAAATCCTAAATATAATGTAAAATAAATAATAAAGAATGACGCCACTCAGAGCTGAAAGCATAGAACTAGACTGTATAGATCAATATCAGGACCGATACAGCTATCAATATCAGATCAATTCATCTCTGATTATAATTAAATGTTTTTATTTGTTTTTTTAAGTTTTTATATGAGATCCAGACTTCCTTCATTATGTTGTTAAATTTTAGCAGAGCGTGTCTGTAAGACGTCTGAGCAGAGCAGCCATGTGTTTCTTCTGGCATCATCCAGTGGTGTTAATTGGTATTTAGAAGCCACACAGTTGTGAAACCTGGTGAGCGCATCTATGGTGAGCGAGAAAACACCAAAAATTCACAGTTATCTGGTTTTTCAAAAAAAAAAAAAAAAAACAGCTACTGCGGCTGGTTGGCACACAGATGGAGTCGCAGTGAGGAGACATGAGTTTCTTTTCCTGAACTCATCGATGTTTTCTCTCCTAACTGGACGCAGCTCTGGCTCTGCTTGTGAATGAAGCCAGCGGTCCGGCGGATGTTCATTCATGCCGCGGCGCCGCTTCGGGCCTCCTGATTAGCTCCCGTTAGTGTCCAACCAGAGGGAGCTAGCATGAGTGGGAGGACTGAAACCAGCCCTTCTTCTTCTTCTCCTTTCCTTTTCTCCATTAAAGCTCCACAGGAAGTGGCGAACAACGCAGACGCCCGACCAGAACCCCGGCTCTAATCACAGGCAAACTCAATAACGACGCCCCCTCTCATAATGTCTCCTCTCAGCAGGGTTATGACAGCTTTTTCATTACAGGTTGGTTTTATTTGTCTAATTTTAAATGTTAAATGTTTAGTTTCAGTTTAGTTTTTTTTAGTAGTTACAGTGGTGGTTTCAGTTTTTAGTAGTTACAGTGGTGGTTTTAGTTTTTAGTAGTTACAGTGGTGGTTTTAGTTTTTAGTTTTTACAGTGGTGGTTTTAGTTTTTAGTTGTTACAGTGGTGGTTTTAGTTTTTAGTTGTTACAGTGGTGGTTTTAGTTTTTCATACTTCGGTTGATTTATAGGTGTTCAAACAGGTCTAAGTATTGGATTTAGGTAAGAAATCAATTAATCGCAATTGAAATGAGCTTATATGTAATGTTGAATAAACATTAGATATAATTCCAGTTAGCTATAGTTTCTCCCCATTAATTATTTATTATTAATTCATTTATTTAAACAGAAATGTTTTCTCAGTTTCAGCTTTTGTCATTTCTTTAGTTTTAGTTAACAATAATAACCTTCCCTCTTTGTCACGATAACAAATTTTGCTGGACGATATATTTTCCCAAAAGTTATGGCGATAAACAATAAAATTGTTTTTTAAAGACCATTTTCAAGTATTAAAAAGGTGATAACATAATAATGTCTAAAGAAACTTGCTTTAGCCTTTTTGAAATTTTTAAATCAAGCTAGGTGTGAAAAACTGAAGCTACCACTAACTGCTACAAACTAAACTGAAACTAAACATTTAAAAACTAGCAAACCCACTCCAAGAACTAATTAAAGCTAACTTAATTAGACAAAAAATGAGAAAAGCAAATTAACTGATTTATTGCTTATTGCCTCTCGCTGATGAAATGAATCTTCTGCGGGTGAAAAAAGTGAAATCAAGCCGTCAGCCTCTCACCTGAGTCGTAGGTGAAGTCCCTGGGCTCCTGCTTGATCATCATGCTGGCTGGGTAGGCGTGGGGCAGCGGCGCGCCCATCATGGCCGGGTGCTCGAACAGGGGGTCCGGGTACTCCTGCTTGAAACCCTGAGGGGGGAAGGGGATGCTGGGCTCCGACAGCTGCCGGTGGTAGATGGGCCGGCTGTCCCGGGCCATCGTCGGCGGGGAGGGAAACGAGTGGCACGGCTCAGAGAGCTGGCGTCGAAATCTGGGAAAACAGTCACCAGACACATCAGGCACACAATAAAAAATGGGAGAAATAAAAAAAAAAAAGAAAAATAACACTTTTTCTATAAGCAATTAATTGTTTTAAGTATTTTTCAACACTGTTAAGTTGTAGGAGGGGTAAGAAAGAACTCAAATTCAAAGATACTAAACTCAAATTAACTCAAATTCTTAGTTATAGTGATGGCTGTTGGCAGGAGAGATCTCTTGTAGCTGCCTGTATTGCAGCGAATTTGAAGAAGTCTCTGACTGAAGACACTGTTGGAAGTTTGTAAAAAAAAAAAAAAAAGCAAATTTTTCCCCTCAGAAAGGCAGGAATGAAAGTTTGTAAGAGAAAAAATCTCAATGAAAGAGACAGAGCAACTCTAAAATGCTGCTGGTAAAAGACAAAAAAGGTAAATAATCCTATTTTTAAGGGCTTTTTTTCATAGCCATATGGTGGCCTTTTAAAGTATCTTTTTACACTTCAAAAACACATTACAAAACAAGACAATTTCAATGTAAGTGAAATAATCTGCCAATGGACTCAATACTGGGTTGCTAGGTAACGGCCTGGGCTTGGCTGGGGTTGCTAGGTAACGGCGCAATAAACAGATCTAGTACTTTTTCATGAAAACCAAGGAATTATTTACGTAAAACAAGGTTCTATATTTTCCTGATAAGTTACTTTTACGTTAGTTTCGTCTTAATTCAAGTGTAAGAAGATATTTGCAGTAGAAACTAGAAACAAATACTCTCAGATTGAGTGTTTTGCTATTATCTAGAGCTAATAGGACAATAATGTTCTGCCAAAGTTGTTTTCCCCTCTGGCCAGTTAATAAACACTGTGGCACCATTACGGTCCGTTGTCAGGGCAACCAGCGGGTTAATGGTGACGTTGCGGCGGTACCTGTGGTCCATGGAGTAGGCGCTGTCCGGGAGAGGCTGTGAGGGCGGGATGTGGGCGTAAGTCCGGTCCGGTTTGGGCGTGGGCGAGCCATGGTGCAGGGGGGACACCGGGGTGCTGCAGGGGGGCGTCACTGGGCTGGAGGGCTTCATTCCTGTGTGGTGCTTCTGCTCATAGGCACTGCGGCAACAAAACAACCCAGATGTCAGGGAACTGTGGCGCTCTGGTACCGAGTCCAGAACGTTCTGGTACCGAGTCCAGAACGACACAGATGAGGTGAAATAAGTTACTGTAGCCAAGCTGGACATGTTACAACAATGCAAGTTTTGGTTATTTGAAAAGATGTGCAATAATAAACATGAAGGAGTTTTATGTTTATGACTGTTGGTCACAAAACAACATTATCATTTATTGATAAATGATAATGTTGTTGTTTTGGTGCCATTTTCAGGTAATATTATTAGCGATAATAATGTAAGAATAAAACTTCAAATTCTAATGAACATTTAACACTGGAACTGGAAGACATTTTAATTATCTGAAATAAATAAACAAAACAGCAGAAACAACAAATAAATAAAGTTTCTGTAAACAAAAATGGCTAGTTCAGACCAAAACATCAGACTGAAGACTTTAGTCAAAAAGGTTTTGGTAGAAAGAGAGAAAAACATGCAAATGGAAATTATAGAGCTAATCTTAATTTATCATACAATTAATTGATTTATTGATTATTGTGATTACTACCCAACTCTGATTAAAAGTAAATTAAAAGTGTAAACTTTGCATTACGAGTGTCGTTATTCACCAAATAATAATGTATTTGGTGAATTTACCAAATAAATGTTATTATTACCATTTATTATTATAAGTAAGTTTTATTATTTATAATAACACTTACTTGGTAAATTTACCAAATAATAACACTTTATTTGGTAAATTTGCCAAATAAATACACTTTATTTCATTTGTTTACCAAATAACACTTGATAAACATTCAAACATAGACGTTCATGAACACTCCTTCATGTTAGTAACAAGTTTCATCTGGGCGTCTTGTGCACAGCCCTTCAGATGAAGCGCCAGCCATGTTTTAACAGGTGAAGTGCGCGGCGGGCCACCTGATGCTGTACGGACACTTCTCCCCATACTGGAGCTTGAAGGGCCGCTCCTGACTGCAGTTGGAGCTCAGCTCTGAGCACGGGCTGTGCAGCTCCCGCTTGATCTTCAGCTGCAGTCCGTGGAAAGCCACTGCGGGACAAAGAGACAAACACACCTGAATCACAACGGCGTCACATCAAGTTTAATATTAAAAGTTAAAACATTTCTAAGGAGCTCAGGAGGAAAAATAAACTCATACACTGCAATAACACAAGATCTTACCAAGTAATTTTGGTCTAGCTTCTAGTGAAAATGTATTATTTCACTTAAAATAAGACAAATGAACTTAAAAATAACTTTTCAGCAAGATATAGAAGCTTGTTTTAATTCAATAATTCTTTAATATTGATGAGTTTGTTCTTTTGGCAGTTAAATGAACTTATCTTGTTATAAGTTAAATAATCTGCCAATAAAACTAGAACTTTTTCATCAATATTAAAGAATTATTTACTTAAACAAGCTTCTACATCTTACAAAAAAGTTACCTGTAAGTTAGTTTCGTCTTATTTGCACAAAAACTAGACCTACATTACTTGGTAAGATTTAGTGTTTTTACAGTGTAATTTACACACAGAAAACAACAAAAACAAACAATCATTAAGGTTTTTTTTCTAGTGCAAACATCTGATTAAGACAAAACTAATGTGAAAGTAAGATGAGATCAGCAAGATGTAAGAGCTAGTTTTATGTAAATAATTCATGTATGTTGGTGAAAAAGTTCTGGTTCCACTGGTTGATTATTTCACTAATAACATGGGGAAAATATCTGGTTGTAAATAAATTTATCTGCCAATGGAACCAGAACTTTTTAATCAGTATTAAAGAATTATTTACCTTAAAACAAGCTCCTTGAACAAGGACAATAAATAATTGACTAAAGTCTTAATTCTGATTGCAAATAAATGTTTTAGTTCTGCTTGGTTAGGAACATAAACTCCCAGTTTTATGGACTGGAGAGACAGAATTAAATAAAGATTAACATTATGGAAAAAAAAATTTAAATCTAAATGGAAACCAGTAACTGGATCCATGTTGAAATACCTCAATATATATTTTCAATTTATTTTGTACTATTATTATTGTTACTTTAGTTTTAATCTTTCCTTTGTCTGTTGTTGTTATTCTCACTCTAATTAAAGTGGATTTACAAGTTTATGGACGTATTTGATGAATACTACACTGTAAAAAATATCTGTAAAATTTACGGTAAAACACTGATAGTTGTGACAGCTGCCAGTATTTTACCGTAAATTTTACAGATTTTTTTTTTACAGTGTAGCCTTTCTTAATGGGTTTAATTTTTGTCTGAGAGAAATGTATTTTTGTTTTCTTTTTCCTTCATCGGAAAAGTAAACATCTCCTCACCAATTTACGGTAATTTATTATTGTTAGTGTTTTTGTGTAGCATTTGGCGCAGTTTAAACCTGTTTTTGAAATGATATATGAATAAATTTGACATTGATCGTCTCCAGATTTAAACAACATCTATGCTTATCGTAGTTCAAATGAAGGTTTTTATGAATGAGATGTTAATAATCTGGGATAAAAGTTGGACCTGTGTTTGCAGTGTATAAGACAGTTACTGGGAAATACATAAAAAGATACTTCTGAGTTAGTTTTGTCTTATTTTGTGTGTAGTAAGGTAAGATTTTGTGTTTTTGCAGTGAAACACAGACTCCACCTGTCCTCCATTTTGACGTCTCAGGACGTCACCGACACAAACAAACAACTCACTTCAAATCTCGTTTGTTTCTCCTGCCGGTTCTCTGCTGGTGAAATATGACAATCATAAAACGGGCCCCTATAAATACTTTATCTGCTTTCAGCAGGCTGTCAATACGTTCCAGACGACAACAACGGGCGCATTGATCCGCCGGGCCGGGCGGGGCCGGGGGCCCTGCGGCCCCCGCTGTGAGCCCGGTCCATCTGAGAGGCTGTTAAGTGCCTGATCAGTCCTGATTAACATCCCATCATCTCGAGTCATGATCAACGCTAATCTAATCGACTGCGTCTCTGAAGGAAAGCCCAGTCAGTCGGTCAGAATGAAGCCGGGCTCGGGTTGCCTGGCCGCGTCTCGCTGACAGCGGATCGGTTCTGGAAGCAACGGCAACACGCTTCAAAAAATAACACAAATCATACCAAGCATTTTGGTATTTTGAGATTAAAATCAGAATTACAAGAAAAAGTCGGAATTCTGATCGTAAAGTCAGAGTAAAGAAGTAAAGAGATCTGAGATTAAAGCCGGGCTCGGCTTTAATCTCAAGAAAATTATCTATTAAAAAATTATCTATTAATTATCTATTACCTCAGAATTCTCAGAAAATAGTCAAAATTCTGAGATTAAACTGAGAATTATGAGAAAGGGGGTTGGTTCTGACTCGTGAGTTGAAGCGATCCCACACTAAAAAAAAGACACAAAATCATACCAAGTATTTTGAGATTGAAGTTGAAATTATGAGAAAAATGTCAGAATTCTAAGATTAAGATCAGAATTCTGAGAAATTGGAGATTAAAGTCAAAATTCTCTGAAAATAATCATATTTCTGATATTAAAGTCAGACCTCAGGGAAAATAATCTGAGATTAAACCTCAGAGTTCTCTGAAAAAAGTCAAAATTCTGAGATTAAACTGAGATTTATGAGAAAGGGAATCGGTTCCGACTCGAGGTGGAAGCAAACACATCACACTTTAAAACACACTCAGTCATACTAAGTATTTTTTAGTGTTTTGAGATTAAATTCAGAATCCTAACGTGTTTTGGTATTTCGGTCTTCGTCAGTGGTCCAAACGTTTTGCATGGGGTCAAAAAAGTTGAAAGAACCACAAAATTTTAACAGCATGCTATTTTATTTTTTTATTCTTATCTGTTAAATAAACTAAACACACAACAAAGCAGTCAGATTTGTGTAAATTGTATATTTAAAACAAAAAACGGAAAAAGTCCTGCAGGTTTGCCAAAAGCAGCAAACCATGCACTAAACTCTGTTTTAACTGATCTTTATTATTAAAATAAATTAAATTCAAAGCAAAAACCTGGATGAATGTTTTGTGTTTTCAGTGAAAAATTCCCTGTTGTTTTTAAATCTGCATCAGCAGCCTGATCCAGGGCCGCACAGAATTGTTCCGAGGGCCGCAAATGGCCCCTGAGCCACACTTTGGACACAGTATTGGACACAGTATAAATAATACACCTGAAATAAAGAATTTTTTCTTTAATATTATTAAAGTTGATTGATTGATTGATTGATTGATTCCTATGTTATAATGTAACAAGTACTTAGTTATCAATATTAAGGAATTATTGACTTTATAATCTTGTATATCTTGATGAAAAGTTACTTGTAGTTTGTTTTGTCTTATTTCAAGTGCACTTGGATATTTTAACTACAAACTAGACAGAAAATACTTGGTAAGATTTTATATTTTTGCAGCATTAACAGATTTTAGTGAAGAAAATTAAAAATTTTGTTTGATTACTGAGAACATTCTGGATGGTTCAGTTGGTAAAGATAAAACTGAGATTTTGAGTTTTTGCAGTGTTATATTGGCACGAAGGTGGAGTATATTAACTAATTAAGTGACTTAAAAAGCTATTTGGTTTCAGTGGATTTTAAATTGGGATATTAGGAAAGAAACATATAAACTAGACAAAAGTACGTGGTGATATCTTTGCAGTGCAGAATGCATGAGCAGAAAGAGAGATGGAAACTTGACGAACTGTCAGTGAAGCTGCAGAACAAACATTGAGATCCAGCAGCTGTTTTGGGTTTTTCTCTAATCTGCCTGACATCTGCTGGGTGTGCAGGGGTCTGTCCGCCGAGCGCCTGGGGGCCCGACCGCACGGCCCCGCATGCCGGGCCCCAGGGGTCGTTCGCAGCCCTCACTGGGGGCCTGACCTTTCCAGGTCATCGATCGGAGGTCAAAAAGACACTTCCTGAGGGGAGACCTTTTGACGGGGCTCGTTTAGACGGCACAGAGTCAGAATGACGTCTGAGCTTCAATCGTCACGATTAAAACCGTCATCGGTTTGATTATCAACCGATACAGGAGAAGATTACAACCACTTAAAAACAAAGAAATCTAACTCTGATAAAGAGTCTGATATAAAAATCTAAGATTAAAGTCACAATTAGGTTTTTTTTCAGTCGCCAAAAAACACACAAAATATTTCTAGTATTTTAATCTAGTATTTCTAATATTCTAGTATTTTAGATCTAGTTTAGTGCAAATATCTTAGCTCACTTAAAATAAGATAAAATTAACTTACAAGTAGCTGGAAAGCTACTTGTAAGTAACTTTGTTTTGCAAGTAACTTTTTCTTGTAAGTTTTGCTGAAAAGTTAAAACAAACTCTCTGCAGGAGTTTAACTGAAAAATACCTAATATTACTGAAAATGTACTAGTTCCATTGACAGATTATTTCACTTATAACAAAACATTTTCACCATGTTACAAATAAAATAATATATCTAATATATACTTTGTTGCTAGGTAACAGGCTGGGCTTGGGGTTGCTAGGTAACAGGCTGGGCTTGGGGTTGCTAGGTAATGGCACAACACCCATTGATAATGAAATAAATGGAACAAGAACTTTTTCATCAATATTAAGAATTTATTGACTCTAAACAAGCTGCTATATCTTACTGAAAAGTTAATAAGTTAGTTTTGTTTTTTTATAAGTGTACTGAGATATTTCCACCAAATATATTTATTAAGATTTGTGTTTTTGCAGTGTATGTACTGAAATTTAAAAAGTAACAGAAAACGACGTAAATTTAATAAGATCTTATATTTCTTGTGATCTAAAATCTTTTGATAGGATCGTTTACCTCGTCTGTTGTCATTTGCTTCTTTTATGCTTTTATTGTATCAAACTCCCCAGAAGTTGAAACCATAAGCGGATTTTCCCAAAATAGGAACAAACGCAAAAAATCAACAACTTAGCAATTTCCAACCCAGCAGATGCCAAAACTCTAGTTTTAATTTCTTAATTTAATTAAAGTTAAGAGGTGAAGTTCCTCGGTTTGCGTGAGAATCCCTCAGAAAGACTCGACTGAGCGTCGCATCGGGTCGTAACAATGCAGCAGCACAGAGTCTTAAATTAGAAATGGAAATGTCACAATAGATTTCGTCAGCAGGGTGCCAAGGTACACAAATCAATAGCGAGGGCATCGCCTCTGACTGAAGCAGAGACTTCCTATCCAGTCCAGAATGTCATGCCCATCATGGCTTGATTGCTCTCATTATCTGCATATTGATTAATCAAGATGGAAAGGAGAGAGGTAGTTAGAGCAATTATCAGGCCTATTTTTAATGCTAATGTTTTTGTGCCATTCTCTTAAACATTTATTAGTTTTCTCAGGTCTTTGCTGTGCGGATAGTAAAAAATATTTATTGTCAAAAACCTTTAAGGCTCTTCAATCCAGTTCATGTTGTTCTTAAAAGTATTTTGTACCGATTAGTAGATATAATTTTATTATCATAAGAAGCATTCATTTATGTTTTGCTTTTGAATATTTGATAATAATAGTAAAATATATTGGTTGTAAAATACACATTATTACCAAATAAACGTGACATTCTAACAGTTAGATAAAACGTATGAGTTACAAAATCCCATTTAAAAAGCTTTTACCACTTTTATTATTTTTCACAGCTATCTACATTTCTTGACCTGAATTTTGCTTTTCTATAGAGAATGTTTAAATAAAAACACAAAACCAAATTTTGCTGGACGATAAATTGTCCCAGAAATTACTGCAATAAATTATAACATTGTTGTTTTGAGACCATTTTCAAGTAATACAATGGCATAAATAATGCAAGAACACATTCTGACAGATCAATAAACTTTAAATTCTGACAAACGTTTGACAGAAAACATCTAAAATAAATAAACAACAGAAAAAACAAAGAAAAATGAGTGAAAAAGGGACCAAAACACCAAACTGAAGATCAGTTTTGGTAGAAAGAAAAACTCTAATTGATGCAAATAGAAATTATTGAGCTTGTTTTAATTGAACTCATTGATTTATTGTTTATTTTTCACAACTACCTGCATTTCTTAACCTGCATCTTTCTTTTCTGTGGAGAATGTTTACATAAAAACACAAGTAATCCGCCACAAAGACGGAAAACGACAGACAGAAGCTACGGAGCTCGTTTTAGTCAACCACCTCTTGGTGACGGATCTGTTGGCCCAAACTGCTGTGAACTCTTAGGAGCAAATTGTGAATTTTGGCAGAACCGGAGCCGACGTTTGGCAGATATTTCTCCGGTCCATTCATAAAAAAGTTCAGGTCTTTTGGCAGCGGTGAAAAACCTCCCATTCCATTTTCACCTGCTGCAGGCGCTCGGCTCTGCTGCTAAATGATGGCGGCTCGGATGTGCCGGCAACGTGTGGCCTCATTTTACACCTCCGCTCCTCCTTCGTTCCCTGCTAAGTTATGCTAATGGTAAGCATCTGTGTTGGAGTTTGAGACAAAGAAATTTCTCCCGATTCTCCTTCAGCTTTGTGACACTTTTGCTTTGCATGCTGGTTGGTCGGCGGAGAGCAGAAAGTTGACATTGAGGACGGCTGTCCTGCTTGCTCAACATGAAAAGGTCATGAAATTTAAGGTGGAAAAAACACAAAATGAGCCAAAAGTTTACTGGATCATTTAGCTCATTTTTACAGTTTACATCAAATTAAAACTGGATTTCATTCTTTTACTTTCGGTTTTGATGGGAAATGAAATAAATTATGTTGCAATAAACAATCTATCAATTCAGTTGATCACAGAGACAAATTAAATCAAGCTCAGTAATTATATTTATATTTTGACTTATAGTTTTTCCTCTTTTCTTTCTCTCTTTCTACCAAAGCTGATCTTCGATCTTTTGTTTTGAACTATCCCTTCTCTTGAAGGACAGTTTTGTTTATAATTCTTCTTTTGTTGTTTCTGTTGTTTTGTTTGTTTATTTTGGATATTTAGTGTGAAATGTTCATTAGAAAATAAATTTTGAGAATGTGTTCTTTCATTATTTACGCCGTTACCTTTAGATTACTTGAAAATGGTCTCAAAACAATATTATCGTTTATCGCAATATCTTCTGGAACAATTTATCATCCAGCAAAATTTGTTTATCTAACTGGTTTATTTGTATTTTTATTTATTTTTCTCTACAGAAAAGCGAAATCCAGGGTAAGAAATCTAGATATTTGTGAAAAATAATAAAAGTTGTTTAAATGTGATTTTTTAACTCATATTTTTTGTTGTCTAACTGAAAAAGGTTGATGTGTCAAATATGATACAAACATAACAGAAAGCCAGGTGATATTTGACATTTACAGGAATCAAAAAACAGTTTAATTTTGAAATAATATGATTTTTTTCTTTTATCAGTTGAATCAAAAATCACTGATTGTCAAAATTCTCAAGACTTCATATGATCAAAAACCCAAACTGTAATCCAATTGTTGTGGATTTTAGCCCATATTTAGTGATCTAACATTAATGATAACCTTTTAAAAACTGAGTAAAAATGAATAATTTTCTTAAAGTCTGATGATGAGAATCAGTGATTGATTATTTCTTATAAGCACCAAAACCTTGAGACCAAACTTAAGTATCAATGGCTGCTCTATCAATCTAATAATGCTCAATTCTGATTTTTTCCCAAATTACTATGTACAACAACACTTTCAGATGATGAAAATGTTAATTATTAATTGTTATTTTAATACATTCTTCAAAAGAAAAGGGAGGCCAATGAACTGCAGTAGACTGGAGTTTTACCATTATTGCCAAATATCCAAAAATAAAATTTAAATGAACGCTTCTTATGATAAAAAACATCAAATTGTGTAAAATTATATCAACTCTTCTATACAAAATACTTTTATAAACTCATTTGTTCTTTGCTAATCCTAACTAGTTTGCATAAGCAAATATGAAGCTAGCCATGTAGCATGCTAGCTAAATTCATCTTATATTTTCAGACAAACACATTTACTTATTTTATGCATCGATCTATAATACACAGATTTTGCTAATGTTAATGTTTCATACTATCAAAAATGATTAGCATTAGCTACTAATTTGACACGTGGCAAGCTAACAAAGGAAATGTTTAACACTCCTGTCACGATCTAAATTTTAGACAAAATTAATGAGTAGATCATATTTTTATACCATAAAACAAATTTTCCCCTTAGAAAAGCTAACAATTTTTAGCAATAAGCTAGAAATGTAGTTAGCTAGCTAATTTAGTAATTATCCAAACATGAATATTTTCTGAATAAATGTGTCGCTGTCATTTGGATTTATGGAATCTGATATATTTATTTGTACTTTAAACCAAAAACATGTTTTGAGTCGAAATGTTCTGTCATAAAGGACAGATTGACAAGATGGCAAATAAACTGTCGCTGATGGTCTTCAGATTCATGACACATAAAACTTTAGCTTTGTGTTTTTACTAAATGTGGCCTGCACCATTATTTTTAAAAGATGGATGGTTTAATAGACATTCAGCCCATAAAAAGCTCCTTTAAAACACTGAACGTCTTTCTTTATAAACTGACCCAAGTAAACAGTTACTATTGAGTTTTAACTGAGTCAAAACATTTAAAGGCTTTTTCTGGACGACTAAACCACATCAACACTTCTTTTCTATGTATTTTAGAATATATTTTCTAAAATACATAGAATATATTGGATTATTGAAAAAATAAATAACTGCAGAAACACAAAATCTTACCAAGTATTTTTGGTCCAGTTTCTAGTGCAAATTTCTTGTTACACTTAAAATAAGACAAATTAACTTAAAACTAACTTTTCAGCAAGATATAGGAGCTTGTTTTAAGTAAATAATTCCTTAATATTGATGATAAAGAACTTGCTCAATTGGTAGATAAATTGACCTGTAATATAGGAAAAATGTTGTTATAAGTAAAATAATCTGCCAATGGAACTGGAACCTTTTCGTCAATATTAAGGAATTATTTAAACAAGCTCCTGTATCTTGCAGAGAAGTTACTTTTAAGTTAATTTGACTTGTTTCAAGTGAACTAAGAGAAGAAACTAGACCAAAAACACTTGGTAAAAGTTTGTTTTTGCAGTGGAATAAAAAATCTGGACTATTCAGTCCCACTGAGTGTTTCTGGACGCCCAACAAAAACATCTACTGGGTATTTTCATAAACAAAATGCCCGCTTTTCCTCCAGTTCATTCTGCTCAGTGTTTCCACCTCCACCTCAGCGGCCGCGCCTCCGTCTCTCGGCCCGGTGAAACCCATATGGGATCGCTGCCGGCTGGGATGCCTGCTCAAGCGGCCAGCCCCGCGCGGCGCGGCGCCCTCACCCCCCCCGCCATCTGTTAGCGCCCCTCCAGTCTGCGGCAGGTTTGCCAACAGGACAATTCAGATGGTCAGCAGCCTCCTGCCATCATGGCCGCCCACCCCGGCTACCTCTGAAGGACAACGGGACAGTCTTGGTGACCTCTGCTTCTGAACTCATCAATGGGTAATTTTTTATTTTTTTATTTTTTCAATGCAAAAACACAAAATCAAAAAAGATTCTTGTGGAAATATATTAGTTCACTTAAAATGCGACTAAAAAATAACTCATAAGTAACTTTTCAGAGAGATGTAGCAGCGTATTTAGACTCAATAATTCCTTTAATATTGATGAAAAACTTCTAGTTCCTTTTACTTCACAATCATGGGGCGTTGAGCCGTTACCTAGCAACCCCAGCCAAGCCCAGCCCGTTACCTAGCAACGCAGTATTGGATACATTGTGCAGATTATTTCACTTATAACATGGGGAAAACGTCTTACTGTAAGTGAAATAATCTGCCAGTAGAGGTAGTACATTATTTATGGGCCTGTAAAATAAACAATAAATCAATTAATCACATGGTAAATTAGAACAAGCTCAATAATTTCTACTGATCATTTTTCTAGTTTTATTGTTTATTTGTGCAGCACATTTCCAACAAGGCATTTCACATAGAGCAACAATTGAAACATTAAATTTACCAAAAACTGGAAAATTGAATGTTTATAAACATCTAAAATGATGATAAAAATCTTTAGTCTCAACTGGAGGATTTGGTTTACAGAAACTTTATAATTAATTTATTTGTTGTTTCTGTTTATTTTGAAAATTTAAAATCCAGTGTTACATGTTCATTAGAATTTGAAGTTTATTGATCTTTGACAGTGTCCTTTTTGCAACATTATTGTGATATTACTTGAAAAGTGTCTCAAATCAACATTATCATTTATCGCGATAACTTCTGGGACAATTTATCATCCAGGATCATTTGTTATTGTGACAGATCTAATTATTTACGTAAAAAAAGTTCTTATTTCTTGTTGAAAAGTTACTTGAAAGTTTGTTTTGTGAAATAAGACATTTACACTAAAAACTAGACTAAAATTACTTGGTAACATTTTGTGTTTTTGCAGTGTAGCTGCTCACACTATTCACAAATTAGGTGAGAGGAATGATTTTCTATGCAACTTATTATACAAAATAAGATATTTATTATCAAAATTGATGATAAAATGTCCGACTCAACCATATTTAAAACCTTTAAACCTACAATCATTGTTCAGCTGTTGCTCTTGGGGTTAAAGGATGATGGAAATCATGGCGTGGGCGCCCACTTTTGTGCTTTTTCTCACAGTTTCATGCGTATTTTGGCTCATCTGAAAGACATGTGCTCGATCCGAGTCCCACTGCGCTCCACTCTCTCAATTTCTGTCCCCACCTTGGCTTCATTTCCTCCAGAGACGGAGCGTGCCAAGCCTCCGTGTGCCACCAACGTTCACAACCAGGTGATGTTTGTGCGCTCTCCTTATCGCTGAGTGCACGAAATCAGACATCAGCAACACTTCTGCAAGTATTATTAGAAACTTAATTTAATATTCAATGGGATAAATTGTGTAAAAAAAAAGGGAGTTGCAGCTGTTTTTATTCTGCAAGACGAGCCGACCCTCCAGTAAAAAAGATAAATGTAGTCACTAATTTTACTGTGCCTTATTTAGAAAACGTAACCACACTGGATGGTTTATGCAGGAGCCCTTTGAGAAAAGGTTACCGTGGGAGATTTAAAAAAAGAAAACGTCACTTAAAAGGCATTGGGAGATAAAAATATCAGCTTAAAAAAAGTCTGCCTCAAGATTTTGATGTTTTCCTTATGCAAATAAACCACCAAGAGAAAGAGGTAAACAGATCGTGATAAACTCTAGTTTCCGTACGTCTATCTGCTGCAGATAGGAAGCAAAGATGAACGAACCGAGAGACACACACAATATTTAAAATAAATTTAAAAGAAGAGGTGGATAACTACGAGACGCAGCGGCGATGTTTCCTACTCACAGTTTTCTGCCTGGAAGTCTGGAACAAACTGCTCGTCATTGTCGGGAACTTGAGCTAAAGACACAAAGAGAAGAGAAAAAACGAAGCAGAGGATTTTTCTCTCACGGTCAGACCGATCTCTGCAGAACCGAGTCGCTTTGTCTTCTTCAAATTCGTGAAGAAAATCTCTGAAATATGTTTTAATCCTCATCCTTAGGCATTGTTTTAAAAATGTAACAACCATTAAACCAAGTTATGTAAAATCTGCATGATTCTTTTTTTAAAAATGTTAGCATATAATTGAACTGCAGTGATTTTACTCTCAAATTTACATTTTCCAACCTAAACTTGTTTTATGTTATTGATGCTGAAATGTTCTAAAAACTCTGATTACATCGTCATGCATCTGTTTTCTCTAAATCTCAATTGCAGTTTATTTGCAAAAAAAATTTGTAAAATTGAGGCGATAATATGATTTTAAAAAAAAGAATTACTTTTTTGTTTTTTGCATTTTTAATTTTTAAATGATAGTTCGGCTGCATTTATTATCAAACCTGAATTGTTTTTAAAGAAATCTGTTCTCATTTTGATGATTGTTGGAATAAATCTAAATTTATGCATATATGCAGCTCTGGAAAAAATTAAGAGGCCACTTAAAATGATCAGATTCTCTGATTTTACTGTTTATAGGAATATTTTTGAGTAAAATGAACACAGTTCTTTTATTCTACTGACAACATGTCTCTGAAATTCAAAGCAAAATTGAGTATTTATTTGCAGAGAAATGGTCAGAATAAGGGAAAAGATGCACTGCTTTCAAACCTCAAATAAGGCAAAGAAAACAAGTTTATGTTCATTTAGAAACAACAATATTAATGTTTTAACTCAGAAGAGTTCAGTCAGTATTTGGTTAAATAACCAGGAGGTCTTCAATGGAGTAGCTCCTCATTTTTCCATAGTTGTACATAAAATGATTTTTGATTAAAATTAAGATATAAATCGACCCTGGCTGACTTGCAGTGACTCGCTTGCTGCAGATTTTTCCTTTTTTTCCGTCTGGCTCCCTCTCCGCCTCCCAGATCCACTTCCGGAGGACGCCCCGTCCATTGACTGCGCCGCATCCTCGGCTTTCCCCCGTTTGCCAGCAGCCAATCACCCATTGCTACCAGTATCTAATTGGCTTCCTCCCCACTGGTGGGTCCACCTGTACCTACCGAGTCAGGTCTGTTCCGACCCAAACCCAGCGAACGCCTCACCTGCACCCAGCTAATGCTAAAATAATGAAGCCTGCTCCGCTCCAGCTCCAATTAGGCATGCACATATTTATCTCCAGAGTGTTTACACTCGCTGACAGCTTCCCCACATCCCTCAAGTTTGACTCTCTGCAGCAAAAAGACATATTAAATGTGTCATTAGCACTTCTATTTATACCCACAAAGAGGTGAATCCTCATTATCACACGACCAGTAGCGTGTCTCGACGTGTCTGGAGGTCTTCGAAATGAAAAAAACGAGAGGTTTTTCCACTTTTATCACTCTTGATGTGGTCAGAGGTCTGTTATTCCCTCTCATCAGAAGTGTGAACAGAGGAGAGTAAACAATTAACAGATAGGGAGGAAAAAAACGCACATGCAATAAAATCTTAAAAACCAGGTAAAACTAAGCAAAGCATTAAATGCCACGTTAAAAAAAGTTGGATTGTAGCATGAAAAAGGGCAGCAGCATGTGGTGGAGTGAGAGGAAGTAGAGGATGGGTGAGTCAGTCTGAATGGGCCAACAAACTCCCGGGGAGATCGGCAGAGCTGGAAACCATTCACAAAAAACAGGCTGCAAAATTGAACCCACAAACCATTTAAAGGGATTGTAAAACGGGCGCGGATTTACTAAAGCTAAACATGAGTGTGAAAGACGAGGCAAAATTTGAAAAAACTACAAAAATGTATACGTTTTTTTTTTTTTTTTTATAAAAAGCGTCTTGAGTTAGAGAGGAAGTAGGTGGAGGCGGCGGAGGGGGTCAGACGTTTACCCGTCATTTGACAAACCTTCAACTTCTCCGTCTTTGGAGTCGGAAATTTAACCCGTCCCTCATAGTTCCTCGTCTTCTTCCAATTACCTGAACCGATAAATCTTAGAAATGGGAAGGTATTCCTTTTCATCTTAATGGACAGGAAGTCATTCATTAAGTCCACAATCCTGAACCGTACATCATCACATCGACCCATGACAGGCAGAACCGTAATCCTGAACTCAAACACCTTTTTTCTCCGGCCGCCGTTTCATTCCATCACTTTGGTTATTAAATATTAAAAACACGTCTTTTACTCTTTTACTGCTAATTCTGCCTCACAGTCGTTTAAATATCTCAGGATCCGTTACAAAGAATACTTCCCATTTTTAAAAGATTCGGGTTGAAGAATAAATGGGAGTCTATAAATGATTGAGTCCATTTTGTCGGGAGAATTTACTTTTCTACGACTCGATCGGATTTCAAAAAAGACTTGGAGTAAACGCAGGTTGCAACTGGAGTGAAGTCTACACAACTTAGAAAAATATTGGAGCAGAAATCTCAAACTTTTAGATTTTTAACCCAAAATATGATCATTATATAACCATATTCTATTTTATGCTCTTAAATAAAACACTTTATTAATTAATTTGAACCTTAAATACATTTTTAAACAATATTTAAATAAAAAAAAATTAAACAATGCATTACACGATTTGCTGCAGTCTCTCAAATATTTGTGCTTTTTTATGTTATTTTATGGCAGAACTGCCGTTTAGAAATGTGGCATTTTTACACTAAATTTATATACATTTTAAAATACATTTAGTTTAGTTTTGGAATAAATCTGAAACTACAGCAACTCTTAAGTTGTAAAACATTTTCTATAATTCAACTTTTTCTCAAACTACAACAAAAACTGAGATAAAATTATTAGGTTTCATTTTAAAGTCCAACATGCAAAATAGAAAAAATTTTTTTACCAAAAGTTCGGTGCTGCAGACACGACGGAAAGAGGACGCTCGCGCTTAAATCCTGAAGCATCCCGTCTCAGTTAGACCACCATGAGCAAGGGTTGCCATTAGAAAAAAAATTAAAATATGCAAAAAGACGATTAAAAAAACAAAAAACTTATTGCCTCTCTGAGAGACGGGTCTGTTTGGGAAGTTTGAGAAAAAAATTTATAGATCCATTTTTTTCTTTTTCTATCCCATCAAGAAGTGAAATTCAAGAAGACAAGGTGATAGTAAAGTACAGCTGTAGAAGATAAAGAGACGAGTGCTGAGAGGAAGCAACGGGGAGAGAAAAAGAGAGAGAGAGAGAGAGAGAGAGAAAGAGAGAGAGAGCTGGTGGGCTGCAGCGGCGGTGGCGGCTGGCGCGCAGCGTGTTGGCTGCTGCCAAGAGCAAGAGAGACAGTGAGCGTCTCCTTCTCCTGGTAATCTGTGATGACACTCTCTGGGTAGAGCCTCCTCGGTCTCCCTCCAGACCCCTCGCTCGCTCACAGTCTCTAATGTATGCATGACACACAAGGTGCCTCTTCCACACAGGCTTTTAATTGGACTGCGATGCAAGGCATGCAACTCCAGCCTGCTTCCTTCCTTTCTTTCTCTTCACTGCATCACCACCACAACCTCTCCTGCCTCCCTGCTTGAGGGCTGAAGCACTCACCTTCTGCCAGCCATGCCTCCTGCAGCTGACGGAGGTCCTGGAAAAGCTCTGAGGGCACAAAAAGCAGAAAAGACCAAACAAAGTGTCAGAAACAACCGAGTTCATTGTGACTGGCTGCAGCTCAGAGTGTGCAGCTAATAACGAGTCAATTTGTGAGTCTGACCGCTGACAGAGGCTTGTGAGGATCATCACAGGCCGCTGTGCTGTAATTGAGATTCTGTAGTTAGCGGCGGCGCAGGTGGCCGCGAGCCAATTGAATTTTGCTAAATGTTTAGAAGCCGTGAAATTAACTTCTCCCTCCGTCCTGCACCCACCTTCGGTGTCCAGAGCCAGGTCGGACTTAATGAATTTTCTTTTTCTGTCGTCTGCTGGACTCTCATGGCAAGATGTCTTCTTCTGCAGCGTCTGGTGGAAAAAAGAGATTTTTATTTATTTATTTTCTGAGTAAAAGCAGCTGAACTGGTCATTCACTCACTGCTGCTCAACAGGGAGAAATATTTTGATTTCTGATTTAAAACACTTGTATTACTGGAAATTCTCAACTCTCAAGTAATTTTCTGGACAACTTTTCCACCTAAAATTGTCTCAGCAATAATGTATTTGTTAAACATGGCTTATGTACAAAATGTGTCTGAAATTTAAATGTAAATTCAACAAATAGCATCACATCAAGCAGACTGAAACAAAGCTGCAGCGACCAACACAGTCTCTCTGTCGCAAAAGCTTCTAGTTTGTTTTGAAAAACACTAATTTGTTAGAGAATACCCAAATATTTGTAAATATATTCAACAAAATTCCAGGTTTAGATGAACAGATTACAGAAGTCGAACAAGGAAAGTGGCAAACAATAATGTGAAATAATAGTTTTTTTTTTATACAGCTGAAATTAAAACAAAAATACACATTTGATTACTTGCACAACCGCAGTTAGATGCATAATTTGTAATTTCTCAAGAGTGAAAAGTTTGAAAAGAAACAAAAATCATAAATCTAATTTGAAAGCTGCTGAAATCGAGATAAAACTGGATTTACTAACGTAGCAGTTTGGGCCAGCTGGAGAGAAGAACTAGTTTTAAATGAACTTTTTCAGTTCTGGTTACTTACTGCAGAGTTACAGTAAGGCACTTGCTGGTCGTGATTTCCATCCATTCTCCACGATCTCCAGTCTGCAAAGTGTCGCTTGAAATAAAAGAGACAGAAAGACAGAAAGAAGTTAATTGCATTCCTGCTTCAGCCTCTTTCTAAAACGCAGCTTCTCTAAAGAATAATCGAATATTCGGTGTTAATAGAAAGTAAAGTTAACAATCAGACAGCAGGAAAAGGGAGCGCACGGAGCTAGAGGGCGCACCAAAAAGCAGGAGGAGACGGAGGGGAGATCTGCTCACCTTTCCCCTTCGCGTCGTGTTCATCCGCGCACAGAAAGCCACGCAGCGGCCGGCAGGATCGGCTCCAGCCCCGGCTACTGTCTGCGCCTCTCCCCGCGCACTGGGCTTCTTCCTGGCGGCTTGGCATCGCCTCCCGGGGCCTCCCATGGAAACGAGCCGCGCTCCTCCGCCTCCTATTGGCTGTCAAAGCCTTTCAGTGGATCAGATCGCTGCTGGCAGGCAAACGGCGCGTACGCGGCTCCGGTATCAGCAGTAAGTAAGTTTGGCCTTTTTTCAGATTATCTGGGACAACTTCGCTCCAGAGTTGGATAATATTTCAAAACCAGACATCCTGCACCTCTCCTCTCGTCTCACTCACAGTTTTCATCCCTCCTGGGCTCCATTCACATACAGTGCGTACACACAAACACGCCACTCACTGCTCTACCCGGTCCAGTTCGTGGCCATGGTAACGGTGTTTTGAAGAGCCTCCAGAGGGACTGGCCTTAGCGCCAGCGCTTCCCTCTCCTGTAAAGGGATACATTGTTGAGAGCGCCGCAGACTCAGGAGGCGCTGACCTGGAAGTGATGCACAGGTCACCGGCAAAAGCTGCTGCAGGAACTCCATTTTATTTCCATTTATTTATTCAGCAACGATGTTCTGCAGGAATAAAAGTACGGTTTTTAACATTTAATCTGCTTATTTAGTAAGTCTGATCCACCACGGCGTGGATTACAGGACCTCAGAAAGTCTGAAAATTTCTAAAAAACAAACATAAAATCCAAGTTCTAAATGTGAAAAGTCGAAAATTTCCAAGAAAAAAGGCCGAATTTGCTAATATGTCATTGCTGAATTTTACCCACATCTCTCCTGTTAAATTTCTGAGGAAATACTAACTTAGAAAGTCTGAGGTTAATGTCAGACATTAAAGTCAAATTTCTCACTTTGAAAAGTTAAAAATTTATGAGAAAAAGCTTTCAAGTTTTTTTTTTCTTGGAAATTATTATCGCTGAAATTGTCGTGTTAAACACATTTCTGAAAGAAAACCCGCCACTCCCCAGAAATTATGAGATTAATCGAAATACTAACTTAGAAAGTCTGAGGTTAATGTCAGACATTAAAGTCAAATTTCTCACTTTGAAAAGTTAAAAATTTATGAGAAAAAGCTTTCAAGTTTTTTTTTTCTTGGAAATTATTATCGCTGAAATTGTCGTGTTAAACACATTTCTGAAAGAAAACCCGCCACTCCCCAGAAATTATGAGATTAATCTGAGAATTTCTGAGTTTTTTCTAGGAAATTTCCTTCTTCTTTTTCTACAATGGCTCCAATACGTCGTTGTACTAATCTAATGGAAAACAAATGTTTGTGGTCGACTTTAATAGTTAGTGGTGATACTAAAAATGGCGCCCGGAGCCAAGTTTGCGTTTTGATCGTCGCCCTCGATGAGACAATGAAAATGCAAAAAATATCATTTAGCATATTCTGTGCAGCGGCTTTTCCATCTTCCTGTTGACGCTAGCTGTGCTGGATTTTTAACATATTGGTACATAAACATCAACACATTTTATGTTAATATATTTTATTTATATAAATTTTCCTGTAAAAATGCTAGTTAATTCAGTGTTTTGAAAACAAAAGGAAAAAATTACTGTATCTTTTCTATAAGGGCACGTTTTTTTCTGTTGGTAAATATATGTTTAATTTTTGTTATTTTTATGCTTATTTGAACTGACTTAAGAAATGTGTTGCTTGGTTTCCAGTATGAACTAAAATAAATGATTAATATTTAATATATTACTGCCTTACCTCCCAGCATTCAAAGTTCAGACGTTGAAAACAATCTAATAGAAACATTTTATTTCAGTTCATTTTGCCTGTAAACTTCCAGTTGAACTAACAGAATAGTTTGAGGTGAAATCCCTGAAAGTAAAGTTTACCATTGAGGGAAACTCTTGACTGAAAGACGGACGTGTCGGCAGCGGTCACGCCGCTGCCATCTTGGATCCATTACCAGGCAAATGAAGCTGATGTGAAGTGAAGCGCGGTGCCACTCCTGCTGAACTCCACCGACGACGGAGAAACGCAGGTCAAGTGCTGCTGCCCACCCGGCTGGTCAGAAGCGGCTCATATCTGTGAAAAAACGCTGGGTGGATGCAGATTAGAGCAAAATGACCAGAAACACAACAATAAAGTCCGTGACACCTGGGAATAACTGATGAGTTTTACAAACAAGGGAAATCCTGCAGCCCAGATAAAATCAGATACCAACTTTCAAAACTCAGCAGCTGTTAAATGTTTTTAGTCTTTAATGCAATTTTCATCACCAGTTTTCAGTATTTTAGATATTCTCCTCTTTAATTTAATGCCAACTAACCAGAAATAATAATAAAAAAATAAATACTACGCTGTGCTGCTGCTTTTCTATCTTCCTGTTGATGCTAGCTGTGCTGCATTTTGACATATTTGTACAGGAACACATTTTATTATATATTTTAGTTGTATATGGCCTCCTATAAAAGTTAAAGGTGCAGTTTGTAACTTTTATTTTAAAAATGACAGTAAAATATGAGATAATTTGAAAACATCCATCTCCTCTGCCTCTTTTCTGATCGATTATTGCTGTCAGAAGAAATACGCCACTCCCGACCAAAGACAACCAATCAGAGCCAGGAGGAGGGTCTTAGCGCTGTCAATCATCCTCATGTTCTTGCTGCTAAATGCACTAATGACAGAAAAACAACTTGTGGTTAAAGGAAAACTATTTATGACCTAATGCTAACTAGCCTGAACAATCATAACAGGCTGTGCTAGCTTCAGAGTAGCAGAGGGGGAAGCACCACACAGAGGGTGATTGACAGCGCCAAGACCCACCTCCTGGCTCTTATTGGTTGTTTCTTCTTCGCTCTGGGAGAAGGCAGATTTTTTTCATATTATCAGTCTCATACCATATTGTGATGACATAGTGGCAGTTTCAACAAATATGTAAATATATTTGTATCAAAGTCAAACACTGCAGCTTTAAGAACTTTTTTTTGTTTTTATGGCGTATGGACAGCCACCAAGGAGGAACATCTAAAATATGTAAGACTCCCTCTGAAAATGCTTATGACTGGCTAATCTAATAGTTCAAACACCAAATGCATCTTAATTTGCATTAAAATGTCCAGTGGAAACCATTTGGCACCATTAGTAGTACAGCCAATCAGTGCATTAAAATGAATGGTGCGCCTGGATTGGCTGCTGTGCAAACGCCAGTCAGTAGTGTGCCTGACTATCATTGCACTGACTAGGTATTCCTTCAGGATATTTTAGGTATTTGCTAAAATATTCCATAAAATGTGCAAAAATGCAACTTTTCTAAGAGTAATTTGGAATTTGTTAGATTCAATGAACTCTGAACAGGTTCCACTGCATTCCTTCTGAGTGTAACAATGTTTGTCTCAAGATCTCCAAAAGGTTTTACAAAATAAAAATTTTAACTATCAACAATCAAATTGCCATATTGTTTTGCAGAACATGAGTAGAAATTGTACTTTTACTGTAAAATACAAGACAAACAGAAGACTGTATCAAACAGCTAAAGCCTTTAATTGTTTCTATCGCTTTTCTCGGTCAGTGCTAGCAGACGTAAGTTGTTTGTGGGCAACAACAACAGAGCGAGAGCCAGAGTGAAGCAGGAAGCGGAAAAATAAATCATACTGTGTACAAAAATACAACCTCACTGTACAAATGCTGCACTTTACAAAGCACAAGAAAGTAGTGAGACTCGGATCTCGGTCTCCACATCACGGATGGCACTTTTAGAGGAACAGCCAGTTCAACGGTCATTCTCAGAAAAACATGCATTTTTAGAAAACACTGCTCTTACAGTAAATCAGCAAAACATCCAGAACAGTTTATTCTGTAGGTGCAAGTGAAGGCAATACGCAGAAATTAACAACTACCAGTGCCAACAAGAGTGCTTTTAAGGGTTAAATGGCTCAAACATGGCAAAAACACAAAACCATGCCAAGTATTTTTGGTTTAGTTTCCAGTGCAAATATTTTACTAAACTTAAAATAAGACGAAACTAACTGATAAGTAACTTTTCAGAAAGATATAGCAGCTTGATTAGAGTAAATTCAACATTGATGAAAAAGTTCTACTACCATTTACTTCATAATCGGGCATTGCACCGTTACCTAGCAACCCCAGCCAAGCCAGGCCCGTTACCTAGCAACCCCAGCCCGTTACCTAGCAACCCAGTTTTAGATACACTGGCAGATTATTTCACTTGTATGTCATATTGTAAGTGAAATAATCTGCCAGTGGAACTAGTACATTTATAAAAGAAATATTAAGGAATTACTGACTTAAAGAAGCTCATAATTCCAGCTGAAGAATTACTTATGAGTTAATTTGGTCTCATTTAAACTGTACTAAGTATTCGTATTAGAAACTAGAGCAATAATACTTGGTAGGGTTTTGTGTTTTTGGATGAAAGACAATAAAAAAGCCTCTGTAGGACTGTAAATGTTGGCTGTACGAACGTATCGCACTATAAACACAGTAAGTAATCTTATTTTGAGACCTTGGCGTTTGATTCATGCTTCCAAGAAAACCAAACATGTTGTGATTTTACATACTTGGCTTCTGTGTTTGCTCTAAAATTTATGGCACTTTTCTACCAAAATTCATCCATCTCAGTGATAAAACTAAAGATGAGTGCTTCAAAGCCTAGATTTAAAAATGTCCACTATATTTTCAACCCAGTAGCTTTTCTCATGCAACAGCAAATGTACACAGAATTGGAGAAACTTGTCAGAAATCTCCCAGCATAACAAAAAGGAGCATGCATGTTTTATGAATAACCAGTAAGTGTTTCCCACTTAAAGAGCAGCATAAAAACTGGACAAGTCATAAGGAAAATATTGCAAATTAATCTGAAGCATTCATGAGTGAAATACAGATTTTACACCTTACAATAATCTGAAACAGCAGCAACCTTTTTTACTTTCCATCATGCATCAGGTGAATGCAGAAATGCATACAAAATAAGCATAAATAACAAAAAATATTACATTAATAAATGCATAATTTATCCATTTGGTTGTTCAAATTGGCACAGAGGACAACAGCAAAAAAAAAATAAAATACATTTTTACAGAAAATAGAACAAGAACAGAGGTGGACTTCCAGAAATAACTGGGGTATTTTTGGAGCTCACTGAAGATCAAACTCTGTTCCGATCACAGCTTATTTTGGATTCAATCTCAGAGACATCTTCATGCTGCAGGCAACACAAACCGAAGCTACAGCGCGCTACGGGCCGCTGGGCTATCAAACAGGCGTCAGAGTCCCTTCCTCGGCTGGACCACTGGGTCTTCATGAAACTTTCCCACAGCTGCTTCTGCAGCAGCTCGAAACGACTCGGATCCGATGACGGTTTAGTCTTTGCTTTCAGAGCGCGTTCGTCTGAGGATTGAAGAGAGGAAGCTGCGGCCTTGCGGCGCTCCCATCAGCATGTGAGCCTGGTTCTTATGGACGATCTGAATCTGGAAGCAGAGGAAAGCAGAGAGAAAGCTCGTTTGGGGAGCCTCTAAAACGCAGAAATTAATTTTAAATCTACGTTCAGGCAGCAGGTCTAGATGAGAGGCTCAATCTGATGTTTTCAGATTTCAGTGTCAACGGTTTGCGACACCAAAGCGACTGCAGAAGAAGAACGCAGACGTCACATAGCAACGCAAAAACTGTGTGCAGTCTGGCTTAAACTAAACGAAACTGGTGTCAACGTTTGTGCAGCAGCACTTTTTTGCTGATGCTGCAATCATTTCAAAGATATTACTAAATATTCCAGCAGGTCAAAGGTCAATCAGCCAGTCCAAGTTTACAAAATCAAACAAAATGTGGCGTCAATCAAATGTGCTGTTTGTGCAGCAAATTCCTTTCCTTACCGTTTTGTTCAAACATTAAAAAATGTTTCAAAGGTCAAGAGGAGAGTCCACATTTACAAAATGAAACTAAATATAGAGTCAAACTGTAATACATTTGTGCCGCTATCATTTTAAGATTGAAAAAAAACCCCCAACATTTAATAAAAAACTGAACTCAACCTGCCCCCATTAACAAAACATAAATGATGTTTGTGTAGTTAGAATTTTAGCACCATGGTTGTTTGACACCAAATTTGTTTGGTTTTCTAAATGTGTGGAGACCTCGTTGACCTTTGACGACCTCTGAAGGCGCCTTTAAAATGATAGCGGCACAAACAATAATTTCTACTACACAAATATTTGACACCAGTTTTGTTTAATTTGGATTATTAAACAAAACTGGGGGTTGTAAGATTTAAGTACAGTTTTGTTGGCAGTGTAAGCAGAGATTTGTTGCAGCAGAAAAACACAAACCTCCTGAGATATACCGAATTTTACCCAAAAATAGTTCAGCAGACAAACTTCCACTCTTCTGCACAGGAAAAGAATCTGTAGCCTAAAATGCCACATTTTCCTATTTTTTCCCCACAGTCAGTTTAAAATCTTTACTGGCAACAAAAGTCTCAAATATTTTCATATCAATATTCACACCAGTTTGCAGAAGATCTTACAATGTTTTCGAAGCAGAGAAATAATACTTTAGAGTGAATTTCTACTTTTCTTTTAAACGTATCACTTATCTTGATATATAACAACCTATGCTTCATTTCATACACTGTCATCTACATGCAGATTTGAATTCAACAATGCATCACCGACAGAAGCAATCTCCCATATGGGTTCTTGTCAAATGGTTTATAAATGCACATCTATGAGCTTTAATACGACACAGTTTGAGAATCGCTCGGATGCATGACTCTGACATCCAATGGTAACATATGTGCATCATAATTTATAATACAATTTTGGCTTCACAGACCAACAAAGTCTGAATTAGCAATGATGCTACATGATCTTATGAAATTTGTGATGGAGCAACTCGCATCAACCATCAAGGGTTGTCGGCATCATTAGAGTCTCAATGCGAAGCTCCCATCTGCATTTAAAGGAGCGCGTCACCTTCAAGGGGAAGCTGCCATTTATTAGAGTTGAACTCTGACTTTGTGGCCGTTACCGGCTTTTATAGACTCACTTTCATCGTTAAACAAGAACTTAGCGCTTCTGATTTTCCTTACGATGCACAAGGTAACCTTTTGATGCAAGACACTGGCCACAAAAGGAAGGGAGGATCAGAAGGAAGACCTCAAATAAAGTCATATTGAATTAAAGATGCAACATTAAAGTTTAGAAAATATCACAGCATTGATGGATAAGAAATGACTGGAATCAAAACTCCCACCAGAAACAAACACCGGAAATACAGCAGCAATTTACGTTTATGACGGTTATTTCAGAGCTCGTTATCAGTGATACATGTAGTATGTGGCGTCAAAATGCAAATGAACCGATGGTGTAAATATATCAGGCATGCAGAGGAACTGAGGTGTGTTTGCATACATGCTGCTGTTGTTAATAATTAGTGAGATTCCATCTAAACTGATGTTTTCAAAAGTATTTCACAGGTGGAAGGGTTGAAGTCACCTCTGGCAGGATGGAAAAGCTGCTGTTTATTTGGGAAGCACCACTAATTAAGGTGGAACGTTGCGAAATGTTTGTGCTTTAGAAACAGTGAATGCATGTCATGACTTACAGTGCAGGGAGTCTGCATCCACGGCTCACCATCAATCTGCATCGGTAGGGACTTGGTGGTTCTGCAGGTTACAAACACAACACTGTAAAAAGTCCCGTTGCACCAGAGAGGCTTTTAAATCAACACATAATTTATGTAGTAAATCTAACAGAGGTGGGTAGAGTATCCAAAAGCTCCAGAGAATCACTACTGCAACATCCAGGAAAATACTCAAGTAACAGTAAAAAAAGTCTACTTTTTACACCACAAAGTAAAATAATATAAAATGTAATTATATTATAACCACCTTAGTGTTTCTTTCACAGTTTAAAATAAGGAGGAGGATTAGGGACACTGAAAAAAAATCTGAATTTCATTTTAGAATTCAGAGCTCAAAGTAAAAAAAAAAAAAGAAAAGGTTTAAACTCAAAATTCTGAATTTTTCTCAGAATTGTGCTTTAAATTTTAGAATTTTGAGTTTTTTCTCAATTACGCATTTAAAGTAAAGAAAATCTTAATTTAATCTCAAAATACTGACTTCAGAATTTTAAATTAAAAAATATTTGACTTTTTCTCAAAATTCTGAGAAAGAATTCTGAAACTATTGTTAAAAAAAAAACAGTTTGTTTTCTTAAATTATTAGCTTGAACCAAAATTCAAAAGCAATTTCTGGTTTTCATTGTTCAATTTTAAGTAAATTTGTATTATTGCTTTTGACAGTTTTGAGTTATTTTGGTGGCCATTGTGGGTTTTTGGTCAACATTAGCCGTGCCAACAATTTTGTCCATGTGTCAACAAATATATTCCATTTGAAAGTAAACCAGAAAGTCAGCAACTGCTTTACTTCTCTACTGTAACTGGGAATATAAACGCATCGCTCTCAGGACTCTGAATGTTATTCTCCAATTCCTGTCAAAGTGGTTCTTTCATGTGGTCTTTCTCAGAGTTACTGCTGACAAAAACAAAACATTTTCGGGAGACCAGAGTTTCCACTGGTGAACTGGCTTTGGTTTGATTGAAAAACTGCGATTGGATCACTTTAATAACAAATAAAAGTTGTATATTTTAGGCTTCTTACAAGGTTTCTAGTAAGTGGAGTGTGTGAAATACTGACCTGATGGTTACAGAGGAGCACTGGGCCAGCCGTCTACCGGCGCTCTTCAGGCCCGTGTAGATCTGACCCATTTCCATGGCTCCTTCAAGCCCCACCACCTCCAGAAGCTGGTCAGACAGGTCTGACACACAAAAAGGAAGAGCTCAAAAAGGTAATGGGGATATCCTGCAAACCGTTTTCTACAAACAAATACAGAGCAGAGAATGTAGGAATGAAGACGAAAGAGGAAGCAGGTGAAGGCTAATAAAAGAAACGTCGTTGTTCCTCACTTCAGGTCTGTGCTTCCGAAACGCGCAACATTCACAGTTTCCCATGAAAAAAAGAAAAAAGGAAAAGAGGCAACAAGCTACAAACTAAACAGCAATTAATTAGATTGCACCGGCAATGCAGAGCAATCTTGTGATAATATAATTATTAATTTCTGTGCTGTTTTTCAGTTATGAGCATTGATTTTGGCCCTGCTGGAAGCTCAGCGTCACGCAGGGCCCATCTGTTCCAGGGGCCCGCTCCGTCGACTCGTCCCTCCACAGATTAGGAAGCCGCTGCAACGCGGCTGGGAGGATCCAGATACTAATTGAAACAAAGAGCCGTTTGCAGGCGCGTGAGAGCGCGTTAGCTCGCTGTCACGCCGGGGAGCTCGGTGGCTGTCGTGTTCGTGGGAGTCGGGTTGGTTTCCTGGAGGAGTGTCGCAGCCGATGTTGCTGCTCGGGGTGAGATGTTGATGCCGCTGCCGAGCTCCGGTGTCCAGCTGTCACCATGGTGATGGACAGGCGTCTGCCCCGATCCGAGAGTGCAGCGGTGAGTGCGGAGCTTTCTAGGGTCAGAGTGGAAGAGTTTGTGTACACACAGTCCACGGCAGGTTGACCTCCAGTCTGTGGGCTTTACGGCCGATCCTCCCACTGAAACTCAAACTCAAAGCGTAGGATGGAAAGCATCACCATACGTTCACAAAACACGCAAATTTGACCCAGATCCGCTTTCCCTTCCTTCCAAATGCGACATGTTATCTGGTTTTTCGTGGCAGTCTGAACGGCCCAGTTCTGATCTTTTCCCCAATAAACTCCCAAAGTCTCAGGCTGATAGATGTCAAACATCGCAAAGACTTTTCTTTTCATCTGTTCTTAAATTTCTGTTAGATCAGTGCATGATTTGTTGTGTTTTTAAATGTTTTAGTTTCTTTTACTTCATGTTGTCAGACAGGTTTGCACCTCTCCACTCAGCTCCTTCAGACTAGCCAGCAGCAATTAGTAAACACCTGGTGGAACTGTGCATCTACTGAGCTGCTTATAGGAGCCACTTCTCAGCGGAGCGCTGATGAAAACACTGTTAGAGGGTTAATATAGGAGGCATGTTATGATAACTTCATGCCTGAATGTGGACCTTCAGAAAGACGAGCTTTTAAAGAGACACAGACCTAACTTCAAGGTGTTAAATTACAAAGTAAAATTTCTTTTAAGCCACATTTGAGATATAAAGCACTTTATAACATCTGAAGGTAACATAATTACTTGATTGTGCTATAAAATGGCATTGTGTGCCTGGAAAATACAGAGTACTGTCCCTTTAAGATGTTTCTTGACTCCACAGGTCAGGCAGTAATCAGGCCAAATTAAATGGATCCAAAACAACGCAGACTATGACATGATAAAAACTCCAATTACTTTTTCACATTGAACCTGGTTGGACTCACTGCAAAAACACAAAATCTTACCAAGTATGTTTGGTCTAGTTTTTAGTGCAAATATCTTTTTACACTTAAAATAAGACAAAAATAACTTAAAAGTAAATTTTATAGCAAGATATTTATGAAAAAGTACTTGTTTCATTGGCAGAAAAAAATAGCTTATAACATGGGAAAAATGCTTTGTTATAAGAGAAATAATTTGCCAGTGGAACTAGAACTGGGTTGCTAGGCGACGGACTGGGCTTGGCTGGCGTTGCTAGGTAACGATTATGAAATAAGGGAAATAATCTGCCAGAGGAACAAGTACTTTTTAACCAATATTAAGGAATTATTAACTTGAAACAAGTGCCTACATCTTGCTTAGAAGTTATTTGTAGTTTTAGTTTTGTCTTATTTGAAGTGATTTAAGATATTTGTACCAGCATATTTTGTATTTTTGCAGTGTTGTTTTCCCTTTTAATAAATAAGAAGTGCTATTTTTTTTTTTAACATTTGCTGAATACGAATGTAATCAGATCTTACATTATATGCGTCATTCAACTCCTGAATGTCTGCATGGGCAAAAATAAAACAGATTTGGTGAGAGTAGAGTCGGCGTTCTTGTCGGTGGCGGGCGGCTCTGACACATATGGAGCGACGGGCTGGGGGCAGCGGCGGAGCGGCACTCGACCAGATCAGCTGAACGTAAAACTAAAGAGGAGTGGCGGGATGAGGAGGGAGGGGGCGATCCTCCGACGAAAGCTTCATGAGGGTTGTCAGGGGGGATCAGTCCTCGACGTCAACCCCCTTCCACCCACACATGAGCCCTCCCTCCCTTTTCGCGAAACCTCAGTCCCATTCTAAATAATTCACTCTGTAGCCATTCCCTTCCACCTGAGGGGCTTGTCTCCTGGCGTCACCAGCGGGACGATTTAACAGCACACGAAAGGTCACGTTTTATTTATTTATTTATTTATTTTTAGCCACCCACCAGTCGCCAGTCCACACACACACACACACACACACACTCACAGTTTCACCAGATAAAATCCCTCCCTACAGTTTGATCTGTGGATGGCGGGGCCCCCGTGGGCCGAGCCGCTCCTTTGTTTACCTATAAATACAGCGTTCTCTTGATCTGACAAGTTAGGCCGCTCTCCTTGAGGGCACCTTCCACAAGGGCATCCATTCTCACATATGAAGCACAAGTGGATAAACACACACATCAATAGACTCAGACAGAGCGAAACAAACGCAGCTTTGAACGCAGAGCAAATACACACACTCCTCGCTCACGCTAAGAGCCTTCCCAGGTTCGGACTCCTCCAACGCTGCAACGATTGATTTTTATTCAAGATTTAATGGAGTGTTCATTGTTGCAGGTTTGGCCTTGAACTGATCAAACTTACAAAAAAAACTAAACATATTAAATAAAAAAGAAGCAACCTAACACTTTGTTGCTAATGCATGGAAGCTAATGCTAACACGCTAACTCCAGGTCAAATTATATCTGCACTTTAGAGTCTATAAACATTGAGCACAAATTTAATTTATACATTAATAACTTACATGTTTGATGAATGCTTGATGTACAAATTATACATGAAACGATGACAATGTGAGATTTAAGTGTCATAAAATGTGGAAATAATGAAAGTATATCTGTAGATTTAAATGTTTGTGGGTTGATGAGTATGAGAAGGGCAGGAAATCATAAGATCGTGTTTCTTCTACCTGCTCCTTCTCGAACACCATGTAAAATTACATGTCAACTGGGTATTTTTTCATGTTTTTAAGTTTTATTTGTTAGAATTTAACTGAAAGTTTACAAAACAGCCAAGTTAATGTGTGCTTGTTGTATTTATGTGGGGAAGCCAAGTGTGCCAAATGTTTCCAAAGTTAGCATAAGTGCTAGATGAATTGAATTGTACAATTGTACAATTGAAAGAATATATAATTTTCAGACTTTTAGCTGTTTGCCACAAAACATGACAGAAAACATCTGGAAGAAGATCAGATTAGACTAAAACAGAAGCTTTAAATCACAGGTGTCAAACTCCAGTCCTCAAGCACCGCTGCCCTGCAACTTGTAGATGTGCCTCTGCTGCACCACACCTGTATAGAGTAATTAGGTTGTTAGCAAGGCGCTGGAGAACTTATCTACACAAGAAGGAGGCAATTAAGCCATTTCATTCCAGTGTTTATACCTGTGGCACATCTAAAATCTGCAGGACAGCGGGCCTTGAGGACTGGAGTTTGACACCCCTGCTTTAAATTGTTACATTTACCTGTGTTTAACTTGTGTTGATTTATCATTTAAAATCTCATTAAAATAAAATTTTTGGCACAAAAAGTGGAAAAACTCCAAGGTTATAAATAGTTCTCTACATGTTTCCCTGTTTCATCAGTTTCTGCGATGATTTAGAGCATTTTACATTTTTCTGTAAGCTGTTTGTTGACATTTGCTGAAATGCAAATATTTTATCAAGCTCTAAAGGCACAATATCACCGGAGGAATAAAAGATAATAATCCAAAAACTCAACAGAAAACAAACCAAAACATGAGAGTAAAGGTTCGTAGGCGTCCTCACAGAGATCAGTTTCTCTACCAATCATGTTCGGACCGGTGAAGTCTCACTGGGGATCACCTGCAGCCATGTTTGCAGAGCCTCGCCGGCTCGTCAGCGCTGATTTTAACATCCACAACCAGACACACCCAGCACAGCAGGAAGCCTTCGCAACATACTGCACATCACTTTCACACAGCAGTCAGACATGAACACAAAACAAACAACCAAACTGTATTAAACTGGTAAATTAAAAAGAAAAACCTCCATAAATGATGAGTGGTGGAAAAATTAATCAAATGTATGAACTCTGGGATTATATGCAGGATTTGTTCCACTGATAAAGCATTGAAATAAACAGTTGATCCCTACTTTCTTAGTATTAAGCACATTTTATTCTCCTCCTCTCTGCTTGGCTATACATTTTAATTTTATCATCAGTATGTTCAGTAACTGCCCATCAAATATGATTTACACAGTAATAAAACTCACATTTAAACAAAAGAGTAAAAGAAGGAAAATGTTAAGATGGTAATAAAAAGTAAGAGATCAATTTGTTACCCGTTCCAGAAGCCAGGACATAATTCAAGTCAAAATCCTGCTGAGAAATCACTCAAACTTCATTTTTTTTGCTTTTGAAGCTAGAGTTGGATATCATCATTGTCTCCTTGTATTGGACAGGATGGGAAAATGTCCACAGATAATCCAAAGGTGGAAAAGTTAAAATACTAAGTTAGGCACTCAGACTACCGATGAGGACAGACGCAGGCCAGGAATGAGCTCTTAGAAGGAAATATGTTGAAGTTTAAAGTTTATAATGAGGTTTAAAGTCACCATGCACAAATGTTTGACTTCACTTTTGAATTTAAATGAACTGAATTCAAATCTTGCTTGAAACGAGGCATTTTCCATGAGATCACAGCTCTAGAAACCAGACCACAAATACTTGGTAAGATTTTGTGTTTTTGCAATAAAATACAAATATTCCTACTTATCTCTTCCCCAATAACTCCCTTTGGTGATTGCAAACATTTCTCCGTCTACCACGGAGTGGCTGACTCATTCTGTTTTGTTCATTCATATGTTATCGTTGATGGGTTTCCTTTTGACGTAAATGGATTCAAGGGTTTGCCCAACACCTTACTCAGTCCGCTCCCATTAGCTGCGCCTGTCCACTGCCGCCTACACAGGCCATTAATACCCAAGTGACAGTTCCACACAGTGACATGATTGTACCTTTTCTTTGCAAACAAAACCTGCTGGCTGTGATTCAACTTGTCATGGGTGAAATATTAATGTACAATGGAAAAGTTTAGCTAAAAGTTTAGTCTTTGATCTATTTGAAAGGAGCAAGGACACAAACCGACCAAGTCTGAAGGAGGATTCTGGGAAAAGATGAGCAGCTCCTCTACCACAAAAAGAAGTGGCAGACAGTTTTATTTTTCCAGACTAGTGTGTGATTTTGTGCCACAGTGAGCTTTTTATTTGCAGAATTTAACTTAGAAACCTCTGAGACAAATAAATGTATGATGTTGAAAAGCTACCTTGAACAGCAAACATGAGCTCTTTGGGGTCGACCACTGGTGTCCGTTTTTCTCGACTCTTCTTCCCCGCCTTGCGCTGACCTCGCCTCTTCTTGCTCTCGCCCCAAAGATTGGAGCCGCCATGCATGCTGGGAATGTTGAGGATAGCAATGCCTTCTAAGGAGATACTGCTAAGGTCCAGAGTGACGCCATCACACTGTTACAGATGAGAAGGAAAACAGAGGGGAAGATGAAATTAGCATGTTATGTATAACTGTTAACCTCTTATTAATGGAGCAATAAGGAAAAGGTTTCTTACTGTTGTATATTTTTTTCCACTTATGAAAAGTGGCTGATGCAGCAAAGTTTGATCTAGTTCATCCAGTGTTTAGGATGCTAATGCTAATGTCAACATGCTAACACCCAGAATAGTGAGATTGCTAATGCTAACTTTAGGAAGCTAATGAGTAACTACTGGTGCTTTTTCACTGGCAAGTCGCGCTCTAACGGGTTAATGTGCGGTTCGGTTCTATAGAAATCCACTGCTGGCCCAAACACAATGATAAAGGTTCAAATCAGCTGATTATTTCACTATAATTACATTAATTACATTCCAGCACTTTATTTTTTAAACAACATAAACCAATAGCCATGCATAAACGTCATTATTATTTTTTTATCCAAATGAAAAAAATAAAATTCACATCACAAGTTAAGATTATGTAGTTCCGGTGTTTCACACAGTCGATGCAAACAGCAGCTGCGTCAGAAAACTGACCACAGCGGGACGGTTTCTCTCTTCTTTATTACTGTCTGCATGTCAGAGCGGTTAGCTGCTAGCAGCGATGCTAATTCACGGTCATTCTGCAGCAAAAGTTAGCGCATGTGTTCCTGCGCTGCTCCTGATTATTCTCATGATAAAACTAAATGTTGGTTTTTGTAGTTTTCAGTGGTGTAAATCACGAGCCAATCAATGAACGCGATCAGCTGTAGATCAAATCGTTTCAGTGGCTGCCAAGTACGACTCTTTATAATTCCTGTTATGTGACACTGATGTCCAGTTTGTCATCATGCCGCTTCAAAACTTTAGCAATGCTGACAAACCTCACTAGAATTCACCAAGCTAACAACTGTGTTAACCAGTTAACTTGCTAATGTAAATATTAGCTTACTACGGTTAGCATTCACAGCTAATAAGCTTTTCTGGTTATGCTAACCTACTCATAGAGGTAGCTTATACATTAGCTACCGGATAGCTAATGTGGCTATACGGTAAAGTGCTTTGAGTGGTCAGGATAGCTAGAAAAGTGTTACATAAATTTAATTTACCATTTAAAGCCAGATTATAAGCTAGTTTAAGCTAAGAAAAGACCATTGTAAGTGTCCTCTGTTAAGTCTTAAAAACAGAGTGGATTTTAACACATCTGATCGGCTCATCTACTTACTTGCAGCTCAATAGTATTGCAGTTACTTATAGAGCGCTAATTGATGAAGACCTCTACACTGTGTGGATAGCTCTGTGAAGATGGAAGATGAATTGTATAGACACCAGCTTCATTATCACTCAATATCGCACACAGCAGGGTCACGTTGGGCTAATTACCTGAGTGTTGGACTGGGGATCTATGAAAAGCAGGCGGGGAGTTGCAGAGATAGCCCTCACACGTCAACACATTTTCTGAAGCTGAAACTACCATATTTATGGAAAAGAGGATGACCAGAATATTCTTTAGCTGTGCAATCATTCTTACCTTAAGGCCAGTTTAATATTCCCATTAATGCAGAGAAAAGATTAGTTTTTCAATTCAGAGAGTTCATAAGAAAGGAAGATAAAAGCAGGCACTTTTATGATGTTTTTCTTTGCTTTTGTTCCTTTTCTCGCATGGCTCTGTGCAAAAAGAATAGTTTGATTTACCTCCACCTCCAAGAAGTCATGGAGCTTCTTACACGTGGCCGAAAACGTCTCCGAAGTGCCGAACTCAAAGTACCACAGCTTATTCTTTGTTCTGAAGAAAAGAAAAGAAGCAGGAACTGTAAAGGGACCAGGAATAAAAGGTAAGCGGAAACATGGGGGTGTTTTCTTCACATCAAAATCTCAACCTTATGCACTTTACTGTCTCAAGTCTACTATATATGAAGACAAATACATCCCGGCGCATCAATGTTTGACTCCAACTTTAAACAGATTTTCACCTTTAAACCACTGACTCATCGTTCTAGAGGATGGATAATGTGTTTCAGTAATTACATATTGAATCATAATGGTAATCTGTGGTTAAGGGGGCCTTTGACAGGACACATTATGCAAACCTAGAGATGCAGGCCCAACAATGAGGCACAGGGTGGAGCATGAGAGTTTAATCTACCTGCTCCTGCAATTAACAGAGGACTGGGGTGCTGCACCCCTGGCTTCCTGCAGCACACACTCCCAGCTGCTAATGCTGATGATCAATGACCTTGCAGGGGTGAGCCACCATCTGTCTGCATGCTGCCATGACGCTTTCTCATGACACCAATCAAACGTCAGATATTTATTTTCTTATACACAACTTACTCCACTCCATAAAACATTTTTAATGCTACCTTTGTTATCTTTTGACATAAGTTTGATGTACATTATCTCCAAAAAATCTACAACAGCCCAGACATGCAGGACTCAACAGTAAAAAATGGCTTTCTCTTAGTTGGATTTAAAGCACTACAAGCAAAACGTATTAGTATACGCAGAGTAACAATCATTGAACTATTGATTTCCTCATTAGGACTTTTGTCAGGACCATTTAGCCACTTTATAAATGAGCTTTCATTAGGGTACTTGCAAGGTAGCCCCACTCTGGGTTGATTTATAACGTGCAACATGGTCAATATCAGTGGAGGTGGGGGGACACAAACTGAAGTGGCTAAAAGCCAGAGAGTGACGATGGACGTCGTTGTACCACCCGTATAATCTCAACAATCAAAAGAAAGCCAAGAGAGGCAGGAACTCTGGCTGGAGCAGGTTTGCAAATAAGCAAATGAGGGTGACTACTCTGAAAAGCATATTCAAAGCTTGTGGTTAACAGCAAGAAGAAAGGCGGACACATTACAAGCACTTTTTGGCTTCGGTTGAAGCCAACCTGATGCTTTTAAGGGCTGATGAATGAAGATATGATGATTGTGGTAAATTCAATAGTTTTTAATTTCTGGTGGAGTTCAAAGCAAGTGGTGATTATCTGTTCTTCAAACAGAAACACTCTTCATATGACCTGTCAGCGCATTATAATTTTTGGGTTTGATTACAGGCTACGCTCTATTATTTTTCACAAAAACAAGCTTCAGAACACAAGTCGATGAAAATCTTAGTCATAATTCATTTCAATTACACAAGATCTAAACTTTTTCACTTCTCAAAACATTTCAATGTGAAAAAAACTGAGGTATTATGGTTAAGTAGCCAATGTGGGTTAAAAACTGTTTCTTCATGGAAAAAAAATTAACTTGGGTTGAATTGACAATGATAATAAAATGATAAATTATACTTTAACTATTTAAAACTAAGTATTTTATCTACTTTCTTTATATATATATATTTTTCTCTTTTCATCAACTTATTCTATTGTGCTATCGTTTGTGACCAGCACTTTGGTGCAGTTTTAAACCTGCTTCTAAAAGTGCTATAATTTGACATTGACATTTAGCCTTTCTGGATATTCCATCACGTTATCCTTTACAAGTATCAAGTGAAGGCTGATGTATTAGGTTAAGCATAAAACATTTTCTTTGTTCCTCCCTGCACAACCTGCTGCTGGCAGGGAGTTTGCAAGTGTAAACTAGAAGATTTAAGCAAATCCTTAATACTTTCTAACCCTTCTAACACTTTTCTCCAACCATTATAAGTTAGCAAAAAAACAAAACAAAAAAAAAACAATGCAGTTGATATAATTTCTACTTAATTTGAGTTGTATGATTTCCAACTTTGTCTTCTGACATATTTAAACAGAATCAGAGTTGGCGCACCAATCCATGGTTCTTTAAAAGTTTTAAAAATTTAAAATGTATTCTTAATCAGCTGCTTTTTAGTCATAATTGTAATGAAACTATAGGAGTAAAAAAGTCAATCAGATCAGTTTCATTGAGTCAGGCTAAGTTGAAATACCGTTCTTGAGAGCAAACAGGAGAGAAATAAACTGATGTAGATGCAGTTAGCAAAGGCTGCCACATGTTCTCCGATGTGCTTCGTTTTCAGAGCTAAAATAAAACTAACTTCATGTCAACCAGTAAAAGTCTGACTGCTGCATCTCTATTTATAGGCTGTTTTTATTTATACGAAAACCTGTATGAGAAGAAACTGGGTTGGGATGAGAGATTGCTGCGTCTCCTGAGCAACACATATTTTGACCAATTAATTTAATAAACTAGATGAGACTGTGTTGTATTATAACTTGGAATGTTTCAATCTGTTCCTATAATTGGATTGCACAGATTAATTTAATTTAATGCTTCTGGTATGAATTGGGTCTGTTTGTCTGGTAAATTGTCCTAAGACGACATCGGTTGCAAATTAGTCCCAAATAAACAAATTGAGTTTGAAATTGTTAAATAGGACAAAATAGCCATAAAGTTCATGACCACACTGTAAATTTAACACAGGGGGCATTAGAAATGTTTATTTGCAGTCAAACTATTTTATTTTAACAAATCAGAATAATATAAAGATCGTCTCATGACTCTCAAATGTTGGTACAAATTTGAGCCAAATCTCGGTGTAAGAAGAAATGCAGTGAAAGACAACAACTGACCATCCTATCGATTCTCACCACTTAACCTAACAAGGACACCATGGCAACAAATCACTCCATGAGCATGTTCATTAGGTAATTAGGAGCATCTCATTGGCTGGATCAGATTGTCGTTTGTTTTCTGCCGACTGATGCCAAACACCGGACTCATCTGATTTGAGAGAGGAGAGTCTTCGACAGTGGCCGGCTTGTCTTTGTGGGACAGATTAATAGGGAGCCCATTAGAGTCGGATGATACTTTTAAGGTGGATTAGGAGGCCACTGTTTTATGGTAGGTGTAATGAAGGTGAACATAAAGTGTCCATTTACTTAAACCGCTGGCAGACATTAGAGTCCTGCATCTTCCCAGGACATTTCAGAAGTTTTGTTATTTTGCTTTCTGAGAACAACTGAGTGAAGACATGAGAAGCGCAACGTGTGTTTCCAGTCATCAGAGTGGCTTCTGCATCTTTGTTGTGATTGTATCTCCAGAGTATCGATGCAAAGCATGCCACAGTAATAACTTTAGCGGTCTCCATGCGAGATCAGATGGAGTCGGCCCCAAACACAACAGTGACTCGGGTTTCCAGCGACAGTGAGGTGTTATTTATTTGCACAAACAAATTTGTAAAACAAAACCGAAAAAGAGAGGGATAAATTCAAACTTTGTGGCTCGGATAAAACAACAGCAGAGCTCTTAAGTGCACATCAAGCTTTAGGGGAAACGGCAGCATACAAGAAACAGAAGAGCTGTTTAAGAGAAGGAAGAACAAACGGTGTAACTCACTGTTGTTCAAGCTTATGCTGCTTGGTCACCATATTAAAGGATGTCAGAGACGATGAACTCCAGTGTAGCATCGCTGTCCTGCGGCCACAGCACCTTCAGATGCACTTTCCACTGGCCACTCCAACCGAGCAGGACATACCCATTGATTTATTTCCCCCTCTGACACTTAATCTAACCCACAGTGATCTACGACCTTATTTTCACACTAATTTCTTCTTGATCAGAGGTGATAAATATCGCATTGACATAACCAAGTCTTTGTGCATTGCATCAATGCACTGTTTTGTTTAACATGACACCGCCTAGAGCTCTCTGACTCGAATGGCAGTTTGAGAAATGACTTGAGCTGTGTTGTCTTGCCTAAAGAGATTCAGCAAACATCCTGAAAAATGTAGTTCTCGCTGTTGCACTGCAATGATTACAACACGCTGGTTTCTTAAACAAACAATACATAAATTGCTAAGAAGGCTTAGGGAACTTCTTTGTCTTTGAAAAATCAGCCCAGGAAGAATTTTCTTGGGCAATAAACAGTTCAAGTCAGAATAACAGCAAAACATCTTTTGAAGATGCTGGTTGAGGTTGATGCTGATCACTGTGAACATACCGTATTTTCCGCACTATAAGGCGCACTGTCGGCTTTTGAGGAAATTGAAGGTTTTTAGATGCGCCTTATAGTGCGAAAAATACGGTAATTGTCTGGTGGTTTGGTGAAACAAAAACTGAAGTATTTGGACGTAATGACAGTTTCAACACTGGCTGAAAAAAGGGAGAAACTTTAGCATCATGGAATAGATTGTTTCACAAGAAAACAACCAAGTTAAGTGTTGGACACAAACTGATCTTCCAAATTAACAACAATGACGATAATCATTACAACCAAATTGGCCAGGTCAGACAAGGTCAACGTTTGGGATCCATCACAAAGCTCTGATCCAAGTCCAACAAAAAAAAGGGTTGAAACCTGACCCAGTTTCACCAGTTTGGTCAGGAGGAATGGGCCAGAAACCCAGCAAACTGTTGTGAGAAATTTGTGGAAGAAAAAACAAAAAGTCAAACATATGTTCAAAAGCAATGTGACCAAATACTGAGGAAATATATGTAAACTTTTGATTTTGAAGAAGTAAACAATTCTCCTTCTCATAATCCCAACATTAATAAAACTGACAGGGCGTCTTGTCACTTGAAATCCAAATAAGTTGCTGTTGGTCACGACCCCGACTCATTGTTTTCACCCTCACGTGAAAATGACTTCAAACAGATGCACAATTATACAAGTGTTTGTTTTTGAAAAGCATTAGAGCCTCCTGCACAACCAACAAGAATGCAGCAAGTGGTTTCTGGACGGTACATCGACATCAAAACACACGTCTTTTCCAGCAGCCATTGTACAGCGCATGCAGCATTAAAACCAGCTGAGCAAACATGCTGGAGCTCAGCTTAGGTAGCTAGGTGACAGGGGGAGCTCTGCTGGGGTTGCTAAGTAACAGACTGGGCTTTGCTGGGGTTGCTAGGTGAGGTGCAGTGCCTGCTGGTTTGTGATTCTACATTCAGAAGGCTTTTGAAATAGCTCATTTTCAAGACACCAAAAATCCAAAAAGCAACTGGGTGATGTATTTTTAGGCGCTTGGACTGTTTGAGAACCAAATGGAAATATAAAAAATGTGCAAAAGAAGAATTCTAAATGTAATTTAATGTCAGACAGTAAATAGAAAAAAGTTATTTTTCTGTACTGTGTGTATAAACTTTTGGTTTCAGCTATATATGCTAGTAAACACACCTCAGATTCAATGTGTCGATCACTGTTTTCAGTGATCGTCAGATGCTCCGGTCACTGCCTGATAACTCTCGCTTTCCATGTGATATGACCACTAGTGCCCTCTGGTGGTCGTTCCAGACCGGCCCTCTTCATGCAATATATACAACACATCTTTCACTGGTCTGCATGTAAACAAAAAAACAAACAAAAAGTCAGGTGTAAAACTTAGCTTTTGTTACTGATTGTATTCTGATTTTCATTTTATCCTTGAACGTTGCACAAATACTGTAAAACAGTTGAGCCACATTTAGTTGTGTCTACTATTTTCTACTCTAAGTCGAATAAATTCAGCCAGTTTTAGATTTTGAACCTAAATGTGAGTTTGTGGAAGATACATTTACAGCATTAAGTTCTATTAACTTTTTACTAATTTTGTCAAACCTCCAAGAGTTGAATAAACTTGCACTTAAAAACCTGAAAGAAAAAAGAGACAGGAGTGGGAACTATTTCCCAGAATGCTTCATGGCATGTTTTTGTATCCTGATGGAGGTGCGTTACATTGATCTGACTCTGTGTGCTTTATTAATGCAAATGTTTATTTTAAAGCTTGGGGATAATGTCCTGTTAACACTGAATGTTTTTGAGCAGAATTTAAATTATTCTAAAGTAACATAAGTTTTAACTTGATCATGTGAGTAAATAGAAAAATGTGGCTCTAAAACGAGGTGAGGGCGGTTTTTTTTCTTGCTTATTGTGAAATTTAATTATTTGGTTTAAGTCACAGCATTAAGTTAAAACTCACAATTCAAGATTAATGGACGTTGAAAGAAAGTTTAGACAACTTGTCTCTTGTTGTTAAATTTACTTCATGAAGTTTAATTTCTGAGTTAAAACCAAAACAATTTTCTTGTTGACTTAAGTTGCATTTTCAAGGCAGCAGGTGGATTTTCATTTTCAAGTTAAACCACCTTCAAATGTTTTACAGTGTAGTCTTGCCTGTACCAGTTCTCTCTTGGGCTCATTTATGTTTGCGTGTGTGTGTGTGTGTGTGTGCTCCCACTGAGCTGAGGACAGGGCCACAGGTGAGATCCCTCTAAATTACACACAAGTGGTCATTAATTATAAATGACACTTTGGTCACATAAACGATTTCATCCTCAAATGAGGTCTGAGGGCGGCGGCTGCAGAGGTCCACCATGCAAACCTCTCCCTGTGTGAGGGTGTGTGTGTTGGTGTGTGTGTGCATGTGTAATATAAAGTGCTATCACCTGTGGCCCTGTTCTCAGCTCAGCACGAAATACACACACATTTGCATGGGTGTGTTTGTGTGTGTTGGTGGATCGGGTGGCCCCAACCAGCACATGGCGGGGCTTTGATGAACATACTCATTATGCTAAAGAGAGCTTCATGCCTGGGCTTCCCTGTGCCTCCAGGAAAGGTTAACGCAGGATGGTTACACAGCACAGCGAGAGGCTGTGGGCGCACGGGGGTGGAGAGGCTCCAGAGGAGAGCGCTGACAGTGTTAGAAGTCTCAGGACCAAAAATAGACCTGGGTATGCATAGCAAATATCAGGGGAACATCAAGGCGCGGCGATGGATGCCACAGAATAAACAAACGCTTCAGGTGAAGCCACACCTCAGCTGAATCACAAATCAAATGTTTTTTGTTTTTTTTTACCCCCTCACAGATCTGATATTGTTTGATTAGTGTGAAATATGCAGCCAGGTTTGTTTTCAAACAAAACTAGAGATGATTCAGATCCCAGGAGGGCAAAAATGAAGCATTCTGAGAGAAATCTGGTTAATTATTACCTACTTATAGTTGTCATTCTGGTCTTTGAGCTCATCTACAGGTGGGCTGAGTTATGCAGTACGAACAAATTAATCGCTTCACATCAGTCCTGCCCAGCCAAATTACAGTCATTCGGGACGCTTTGAAGCCTCCGTCATCTCATCAGAAAGAACCTTATTTTGGAGGAAGATGAATGTAATTGCGACAATTAAGTTTTTCCAACATGTTATTACCAGTACCATCGCAGAAAAGTATTTCACAGATGCTGAATTAAAAATTACACAAGTAGCTGAGAAGTAAACATATATAAAATAGAGTGTAACACTGGAGCCACTGACGGATAAATTCACATATTTTAAGGGTTGTGGTTGAAAGAACATGATTATTTATCAAACACTGAAACCAGAAAGGGAAATATTGTGTGTGGAAAAACCAAGTTCACCTCTTGATTCAACAGCCTAAAGAATCGTAAGCAGCAGTCATTTCCTTAAAGACTTTTTGATTGGAGAATGTTTGGCCTGTTTTTCTTTCAAACACTGGTTCAACTCACTGAGGTTGAGACAACAAAAATTAGACTGAAGTCTGACCTTTGACTAGGCCATTAAAACAGTGAGATTCTTTTATTTTTCAGCCATTCTGTTTCAGGTTTGGATAATTCTCCAGTTGGGTTTAGAATCTAGCATCTGTTTCAAGGAGTGTTCTCACTTTAAATCCAAATAGGCTGCTGCTGGCCACGCCCCCCAAATCAATGTTTATATTCACACATGAAAATAGTTGCAAACAGATGTGGAATTATACAACCCTACTCTCTGAAAAGCAGTAGTAGAGCCTCCTGCACAATCAACTAGCATCCAGTAAGTGGTTTCTCAACAGTAAGTCAATAATAAAACACTTGTCTTTTCCAGCAGCCATTGTACAGCACATACGCTCTTGGGTTGTTATTAGAAACATTTGAGACCCAAATGGAAGTACAAAAATGTGTCCCATTTAACAACCCAAAACAGCTGAAACATTGAGTGCCTTTAAATCTAGTCTAAAAACCCACCTGTTTAGAGTTGCTTTTGAAACATTATAAATTAAACATCAACAATGTGAAGTGTAATGACGGCAAAATGAAATGCTACAATTGTTGACTGTGTGTTCTATGACTTTTGTGTTTCTATGATGTAAAGCACTTTGAACTGCCTTGTTGCTGAAATGTGCTATACAAATAAACTTGAATTAAATTACAATGCAACTGTAAAAATATAAAATGTAAATATAACGGTTAATTTTGAAGGTTTGAGTTTAATTCAGAGTCAAATAAAGATCATAACTTAACTCACTTTTATGCGTACTACCTGGACTTTAACCTGTAATATTAAGTGAATTCCAGTAAACACAGCCAGGTAGAGAAAAACAACATCAAAGTGCGTCTTAATTTTCTTGAACAACTCTTTCTCTTGCTTTTCTCTTTCCCTGTTTATCTCAATATTTCCCTCTGAGCCAGAGATTAGCATGTAATTACATGGGAGATGATAAAAAGAGTGGGGTGGATGGGTGGGAACGGAGTATTTCAACAAGCCGGTCGAGGAGGAGGAGGAGCGGCGTGCAGGGAGGGAAGAGGGCGCAGCCTTCGTCACGGCCCGACTGATTGTCTACTTTTAATCCTCGACCTCATTATCACCTCCAGGTCCGGCAGTGGCAGTAAATGAATCTATCTGCTGAGTGTCAAATCTTCACACCTTCACCCTGGTAATCACCCCAAGGTGCAAATACAGAAGATGGATAGAATAGGAGAAATGAAGTGAGGCCGAGAGAGAAAATGCATGCGACCCTTTCGTTTCATCAACAACACTCCACCTTCACGTTGAGGGTTGTTGTTTAATTTTGCTACTCTGTAATTTAAGATGATCAAATATTTTGCTCAGAGGAAACAGAGGCTAATTTCAAGGAGTCAGATGTTATGTAAAGTCAAATTTGTTTCAAGCTATTTTTGATGTAAACAGCATTCTTATAAGGTAACATAGTTACTTCATTGGCTGGAAAATACATAATACCTGCCTTTAGGTACAGTAGAGAATCCATGATGATGTGGGCCTGTTTCTAAACTGTATAATAACATGAACCTTCTTTAAAACTCTGGTGGCGTGTGCTGATAATATGGAGTCACAACCTGGTCTTTTAGCAGCATAACGATACAAATTAAATGGAAAAATTCAACACAGAATTAGTCAGACACACATCCATCACCCTCTCAGTTCTTAGAGCTAAATCCTATCGAAAACTTGTATGCGGAGCGAAAAAGGAGAGACCCAGGAATGTTGACGGTTAAGAGAGATTGTGTGTAGAAGAAAGCTGAAATACCAAAGGAAAAGACTGAAGGTATTGTCACACCTGATAATCTGGTGGACTTGGTTTGATTTGTTACATTTTCAGCTGGAGAGATTTGTTTTCACACTGCACTATCAAACTAACTAAACTGTTTGAAAAACCTGTTCCCCTCCTCACCTGTGGAGGCTCTGCATCAACAACTACAGAAGGAATCAACACAAAGACCTCAGAAGAAGACATGAGTACAATTTCCTTCTTCACAAAATGTAAATAAAAATGGAGTAACAACTGATTTTAGAGGCTGTAGGATTCTTCTTTTGTCTTCCGCAAGAAACAACGAGGCATTTCTCCCACTAGGACATTTGTTTTGGTTGTGTTTACCCAGAATGCCTTGTGCTATTGTTCACTCCCCGCTTTTGGAGCGGGCTCCGGTCCACTTGGCATAACATCAATTAGTTTTGCTTGTGTTGCTGCAGATTTTAAATTCAGCATATAGGAACTCCAGAAAAAGTTTCTTATGTTTATTATGTTAAACAGATATCTATAGGGATTTATTTAATTTTGCAGTCCACCTGCACTAATTTCTAGCTAACACACCTGCCAACGCCATTCTGAAATTGTCAGAGAGTTTTCTGAGGCAGAGCTTCCAGCTGCAGGAAAATGACTCTGATAAGTTTGATTAAACTTGCAATGGACATAAAGCCCTTTGGACAAATCTAACAAAATCTCTGCTACCTTGAAAAACTATAATCATGCATTATTGAATTGGCAAGGATAGTGTGTAATAGAGAGATCCTAAACTCATTCCCCCTGCGTGAATTATTAATTGAATTCAAATAACAGACAGAATAATTTTCTTAAAATATCTCAATCATTTTTCACATTGGGCCAACCGGGATGCAGAGTGCCTGGATCCAGACACCAAGAACTGTATTTACTAACATCTGTACTGTAAAGTGAACTCCATAACAGTTGCAACGCCTTGTGTTAATCAGAACATTTTAGCTGATTTTTCATTTCCTGCTTGTTGTCTTTTTTTAATTCAACCATTGGTAGTCATTAAAGCAGGGGTGTCCAAGCTGTGGCCCCGGAGCCATTTGCAGCCCCCTTGTGGCCCTTTGTCTTGATCACAGAACAAAAATAACCTAAAAATTTGTTTTCTGGTTCAGGCATTTGATGCAGATCCACATTTAAAATCAATGTTGGTAAAATTTTCATTGATGCTGGGGCGTTCAAAAAAAAAAAAGGTAATAGTGAGCCATAAGCTGTTTTTGTTTTGCTAAAAAGACCAAATAAATAAATAAATAAAATAAAAAAATCAAGAAAAAAAATGAAACATTTAGGATATGATTTCCCTTCTACAAAAACAACAAACGGACTGCTCTGCTTTTTAAATTAAAATATTGTGTTTATTTATTTAGCAAGTAATACAATTAAATAGTTTTTGCATTTATATATAAAAATACTACAAAATTTGTGACCCCCAGAGTAGTTGCAATTTTATATTTTTGGCCCCTGTGCCAAAAAGTTTAGACACCTCTGCATTAAAGGACAGTCCAGTGTTTATTCCAAGCAGCTTTCTCTTCCATTGAAACCATTTCTCAGGCTCACCATCATGTTCGAAATGGAGAGGAAAAGCTGGTTATATGAATGTTGTACTAAGACCAGAGTAAAATATGATAATGAGTACAAATGGGATTATTAGGAGCCTGTGTGTCATCAGTCTGACTGATCCACGACGTCAAACTAGCCAAGCAAATTCAATTAGGCCTGCAATTACTCCCTGGCGTAAGTGGAGACGTATTGGATGATGTTAAATATTGATGGAAACACAGACGCCACATTTGTTCATCTCCAAAAGGTGAACACATCTCCTCGAGATAATCACAAATGCTAAATATGTTGCCTGTCCACAAAGAGCAAATATGAAGCATGTTGTCACGAACACGTCCTGCAAATGAACTGCAGGTATATTTAGACCATACCTGGTTGCTGAGAGATTTTATTTTTAGTTTGATTTAAATGAAAACTTTCAGTTTGAAATTGTCAATCTTGCGTGTGTTATTGAAAAAGCTTAATTTCAATCTAAAAATAATTTGCAGCTGAAGAAAATGAGCTAGTTCTTGTTTACTGGGACTGCAGGTAGATAAGCAAATATTAGCTTTGAATGACTTTATAATTCTTCAATCTATTGACTCTTTGCAACTACGTCACTAAATAATTTGAGGCGAAATAATGGACGTCGGAAGTGAGGGATGGGAGTATTGAACAAAGCGACTGAAATTATTTTCCAACGTGGTTTTGCCAGTTTATTCATGGCTCCTACCCCTGGTTGGGGCTTATAGACCACGGTATATAGAAATGCCTGAAACAGCTAGCTTAGAAACCGACCTATACCTCCTCCCTCATGACGTGTTGATCAAATGACCGACTTTACCTGAATTAACAGTGCATGACTTATGTCACTATGTCATAAACATAAACAACCGGAGCAGCATTAAAAACGTACAAAAGACGAGATGCTAACCAGTTTTTTCCGCACTTGCTAGGCTACATGACGGCGCAACGTTGTCTCCATGGTTACTAACGGTTCGACGCGAACCTTCCTCATAATGCGATATTTTATATCTTTCTAATCATACTTGCTTATAAAGTATACGAATGTTAATCTTCTTACCTTGTAAACAGTGTTTACTGCAAATCCACCATTACACCAAGGGGTGACAGTCATTCAGCTTTCGGCTGCTATCCATCACCGCAGGATCTTTCCTCATTAAAAGTTATACAATAAAGTTTGGTTTTCATCCTTGCCTGTTGTGCTGCCGACCGCGCAGAACCCTATGACCGTTTTTAAAGGGAAATCAACTAAGTAAAAGCGATATTAGGCTACAGACGCCTTTCTTCTTCTTTTTTTTTTTTTTTTTTTTTTTTTTTTTTGTTTGGGGTGAAAATTTTTTT
>NW_015113749.1:120391-157265 GCF_001443285.1 Poecilia latipinna
ATCCGGTTTTTAAAGGGAAAAACAAAAAAAAAAAAGAAATATGGGGCCAAAGACCCTTTTTTTTTTTTTTTTTTTTTTTTTTTTTTTTTTGTGGCGGTTGGCAAGCAACGTTTAGATATGCATTACCGCCATCTAGTGGAATGGAATGTGAGACGGGATGTTAACTATATAACACAAATAAAAAAAAAGAAAGGTTACAGATGTCTGTTTTTAGACTAGCTTTAAAGGAGCCCATTGATTGTTTTGACGTCCTTCATGGCCGAGGGGGCAGAGTTCTGGAGAGCGTGACGTCACGTGCAAGTGGTCAATATGACAAGTAACATGCCAACATCCAAGTTTACTCTCAATAAACTAAAAATTGGTTTTTACAACTTTTAAAGAACCAAGGTTACTCTAAGAAGCTTAATTTCAACCTTTTGTCAGTATGCTTCTTATCTTGTGTCTTCACTATTGTAATTTAGTTGAAAAGTGTTTACAAGGTCAAAGGGCATCAACATACCTGCTGTTAAATTTCTCCGGGTGCTTTTCTCTCATCACATGGAAACGATGTGCAATAGATGCATCCTGAAAGAGAGACATAAGAATTTGGTGATAATACTTTAAACAAACCTGGACTTATATGAAATAGTGACCTAGTAAAATTATTAATTAACAGTAAATTACCACATATTTTGGTTTACCTTTGTTACAACAGATCTAATTAACTGAAATAGACATGAGTTTCTAATGGAGCCAATCAGAAAACTCCATGTTAACTAAAAAAACGAAAACGAAAAAAAAAAAAGAAAAAAAAAAACATTTCTCTTTGATAATAAGCATTTGTGTGGGTATCTAAAACATTTAAACAAAAGAAACAAGAAAACATTCATATCACTGTATGTGGAAATATTACTTCTTTTATTCAGGACTAGTTCAAAAAGTATCAAATGTTGCTTGGTGACAACAAAAAGTCTTACTGACGGGTTGAGTAGCATCCTAACTAACCAGGTTTTCATTGTTTGTGCTTCTATAGGATGAAGGGTTGGGTCTGAGGATCCATTATAGACAGCACATTGTCTCCATATGGGTTAATTAATTTAACACATGTTGTGAGTAATCACAGCTCCCAACTCAGCTTACAGGATGCTGTTATCATCCTGGCGACCAAATTGTTTACCATCCTTCTTCCTGTAAGTCACTCTCCACCTCCCCCATCCTCCGCTTCTCGTTCTCTGTAACCTGGGGCAATAAATGCAATCAGAGACATTTCATATGTTGGAGGTTCAGATATTTTTTGTTATATTTATTTTGGGGTGAAAAGACCATAAGTATTGTAAAGGTTGTCGTATTCAAGTTTTGATTTGCCTGATGTTTCTCTCCAACAGAAAAGTAAAATGGATCAGAATCAATCCACCCAATCTGACTGAGCTTCTGGCATTTTGGAAAAAAAAACAAAAATTTCACTTTCTAGAAATGTACTCTAAAATATCTGCAGCTAGTTTGGTATTGATACAAACAGATTTTCATCCATAAAAATGAGAGTTAAGTTTCATTTTCCATCTTCTTTAAGGCTATGCTGACATCAAATCCCAAACAAATACATTGATGTTTGTGGTACTAATGTAAAAATAAAAAAATGAAATATTCAGGAAGGATAAATGCTTCAGCATGGCACTGTAAAAAATAAACAATGTATAAATATGTAAAATATCTACAATGACACTTTGTTGATCAAACTTCTCCATCCTTGCTGCTTGTGTAGTTTTTCCTAAAGCACATTTTCCTTCCACTTAACATGTTTGCAAACAGTTTTCTGAGTTTTGATAGTTGATGGAGGAGCAAAAAGCAGATAAAGGACAAAATTGACTGTAAAATAAATGGTATACTTCTTACCAAAATAAAAAAATAATAATATATATACACAAACTACTGATATTACTCAGGAACACGTGAGAGAAGAAAGCTAGCTTAGAAACACATCATTGGAATAAATGATGGTATTTATTCCAACTTTTATAAATACCACCATCTATGAGCCCCAACCAGGTGTGTTACGTTCAGAGATGAATTAGCTTGAATCGAACAAGTAGAAACCACGAATAAACTGACAAAAACATCTTTGGAAAACAACTTCAGTAGCTCTGTTCAGTATTCCTGTGTCTCACTTCTGACGTCCATCATGGCGCCTGAAACGATTAAGTGACATAGTTGCAAAGGGTCAAAACCTGAACTCTGAGGAACTAATAACTGACTTAATTCATGTAGAAACGAGTCTGAGGTGTGAGGCTGGACCAGAAAACAGATCCACTAAAGCAGATTTTAAGACTGTAAACACACAAACACTTCTTATGAGCCTTAAAAAGTTTGTACAAACAGCTTCTGTGAGTGGAAACAAGGAGTCAGTCACATAAGATGGAAAAACTCCAGTTTATTTAATTCATAAGAAGCCCTCGACGGTGTGAAACCAAATATAATTAGCTTCAAGGAGGTAATACCAGAAATTTCCTTTAATTCACACTTCCAAGTCCGTGTCAGCAGAAAAACGCTGGCACAGCCTTTTGTGGAAAAACGAATGGCGCAAACTTGTTCAAGGCAAAGTGAATAAAAAAGTTACTGTAAACTTTTTGGTCTTTTTTTTATTTCCCTCTCCCCCCTCTGCTAAAGCAATCTGTTTTGACCCGCTCCGTTTTGAGTGGCACTATTGAAACTGCACCTACAGGGAGGACCCCCTGCTAGCTCTCTGTACAGAAATTCAGGAGAAGCCAAAAGAGAAAAATCAATGGCGTCTCTTGATGTCTTTTCAAGACGCTGTTAGCAGAAGACCAAAAGATTTCTTCAAGATCCCTGCAGACTCGCCTCACGCTTCCAACGCGAGCCAGAAGGGTGAAGTGATGGATGTATCTGAGAGATTGTAACTCGATTTTCTTACAAACAGGACAATAGCTGCAAACAAGAGAGCAAAAGCTTGGAGAGGATGTCTCCCCTTTGGTTTAAGGTCTATTATCTGAGATGTGTACAAGCAGAGCTGTGGCTCTGCAGCAGCGCTCACTCATTTTAACCACTGATTTTGTCATCTCACTGCGCTTTTGAGGTAAATTAATAAACATTTAATGCCACATAAACACAGAAAAAAACAGCTAAAGAATACCTGTAATTTACAGTAGCATTTAGAAATACAGCATTTATAAATTTGTGTTTATGCAATAAACTGCAAAAATGAGTGATAACTTTTCTGCGTTTTCTGCTAATTTGGTTTTAAATTCAGACACAAATATAATAGATAACAAAAACAAAAGCTCACCAATCAAATACAGTTTATGAAGAGCTACTAATGTAGTAACTTCATTAACATAAGATTTGTTTATCATCCTGTGACAAATAAAGATTATGTAATTAAAAAAGATTAAATACAAATGAATCATAATTTTATATATATATATATATATATATATATATATATATATATATATATATATATATATATATATATAATTGTGGATAACTCGATGACTTAACTAACTAAATATATTTTAGACTGACTTGAACTTAAGATCTTCATTAAGAAGAATACAGAATTTAATCAAATTAAGATTGGGGAATATCCAATCAATAAATTAATAAATAAATAATACAACAGAAAATACAATTAATAAAATTTATAAAACATTTATAAAACACAAAACTAAGTTGAATTCAATGCATTAACTTACACATAGTGATGGGACAATTAATATGTATGTCAATAAATACAGTAACATGGAAAATTTATATATATAGCTGTACTGAAAATATATTATTATATAATTATAAATTATATAAATTTTTTTCTGTTCAGCTCAAATGAATAAATTTAAACTCAGAAAATGATCCAGAATTTAAATACTTCATTATAGTAAACACAGTCCAGTGAGTCAATTTTAAAATAATTTATAACATTGTAACATATTATATTTATTCATTTCCTTACTAAAGAATGGGACAATTAATATGTAAGTAAATGAATAGATAAACTTGGAACTATTTCAGTATATATATTTAGTTGTACTCAAAATATTTTTTTCTGTTCAAATGATTAAATTTAAACTTAGAAAATGATCATAAATAAATCAAAAATTTAAATACAGAAAACATACAATTTGATCCAAGCCTTCGTAAACACAGTCCAGTGAGTCAATTTTAAAATAGTTTATAAGATTATAAACTATTTTAGTTATATTTATCCGCTCTGGACTCCACGTCAGCTCCAGTAGGGCCGTAGTGAGACGTCAGAATCTCACTCATTCACTCAAATAATTACCAATGTAAAGGTCTGGCACCCAAATTAATACAGGACATGTGTAATGTCCTCTCATAGCTCAAAGTTTAGTCCAATTATGAGTGGGCCCCAGCGGTTTGATGTGCCTTTCACCACAGAGGAGAGTAATGGCTTTGACAGGAGAGCCGCGGTCATTAGGGGCCTGACTGCATTATGGTAGCGGAGCGCGCTCAGTGATTAGTTCTGTCTCTCACCCCTGGCCCTGATTGAGATCATTACACTTCACGTCACTTCCACATCCTCCCAAAGGGATGGCGCCATTAATTCCCCGTCCCACTGGGCTGTGGCAGGTTGGGGTGGAGGAATTTACATAAAGGAGACAAAAAAAAGGCGGTTCTCCGTACGAAAGAAAGGTGGTGCACTGTAAAACATTTGAGCTGCATTTAGCTGTGTCTACTACCTTCTACTCTAAGTTTAAATTTGTTTTAGATTCTGAACCTGAATGTGTGAGTTTGAGAGAGATAAACTCATAAACTCACAGCAGTAAGGTGCATTAACTTTTTATTAGAGTTGAATCAAGTAGAGTTTTTAGGTTTGCACTTAAAAAACTGAAAGAAGAAAAAGAGAGGAGTGGGAACTATTTTCCAGAATGCTTTGCGGCATGTTTTTGTATCCTGAGATGGAAGTGCGTTACATTGACCTGACTCTTGTGTTTTATTAAGGCAAATGTTAATTTTAGAATTATTTGCGATCTTTAGTAAAATTCATTATCAGATCAGAAATTTTGAAACAAGAATTTTAATTATTCTAAAGTTAAATAAGTAGTTATTTTAACTTGATATTGTGAGTAAAATAATAGAGAAATGTGGCTCTTTAACAAGGTGAGGACAGTCTTTTTTCTTCCATATTGTGAAATTTAATTATTTGTGTTAAATTGTAGCAATAAGTTAAGACATTAAGTTAAAAACAATGTTTAAACAACTTGTCTCTTGTTGTTAAATCAACTTCATGAACTTTAATTTCTGAGTTAAAACTGAAATGATTTTCTAATTGCATTTCTAAGTTAAATCGCCCTCCAATGTTTTACAGTGTGTGAGACTGAAATCAGTTCACCAAACTGGAAACCTTCGGCGTCCATGTTGGCTGGTTCTGCTGATGTGTTGAAATCCAGCAGAAGCAATTCTCTCTTCATCTGCATAATCTCTAAAGTAATTATTAGCTTCACTTGCCTCATAATCTTTATTGTAGTCTTTTTCACATTCAATAAAAAGGAGAAAATTTGATGCATAGAAAATATTATATCACACCCAAATCCATAGAGAGCTCAAAGTCTTCTTAATCCCCCGCAAACAACTTCATTTGTCATCATTACGCCTGCTGGGTCCTGATCCCACAAACACAAAGTCTCATTTCTGATCTAGTTTTAGGGCAAATATCTCAGTACACATGAAATAAGACAAAACTAACTTACAAGCAACTTTTCAGTAATATATAGGAGCTTGTTTTGAGTAAATATTGATAAAAAAGTACAGATCATTTCACTTCTAACAAGACATAATCTGCCAGTGGATCTAGGACTTTTTCATCAATATTAAGAAATTACCGATTTAAAATAAGCTCCTATACTGCTGGAAAGCCACTTCTAAGTTAGTTTTGTCTAATTCCAAGTGTACCAAGATATTTACACTAGAAACTAGAACAAAATTATTTGGCAATATTTTGTGTTTTTGCAGTGCAGAGCTAAAGCCACAGAGTTTAAAAAGCCTTTATGAACCAGAGACCAACTTAATTTGACCTTTAACCTACATGAGCTCTTTTTTTAAACCAAATCCATCCTAATATGTGTTACTGAGGGACAATGTAAAGTTAGATGGTATGTGAGTTTTTGTTAAATGGGTTAAGTGGACCTCAGCCTGAGAAATGCTGTTTTAAAAGAACTTTTAGTGTTTTGTATGATCTATTACGGCAGTGGTTCCCAAACTTTTTCTCCTGGATCCCCCCAGTGGTTTCAAAATATTTTCTGTTTCCATTCATGCATACCACTTCCTGCGCCCGCCCTGCAATGGCACGGCGCCCCCCCCAGGGGTCGCGCCCCACAGTTTGGGAACCTCTGTATTATGGTATGTATTTTCTAATGTTAAAAAATTTTAAATCTAATATTTTCAATCTGTAGTTGGCTTGATGCCCTTTCTCTTCTCCAGCTGAACCACCTTTTTCATTCATGTCAACCATTTACTGTAAAGTGCAGTCAGAAATGAGTAACTTTTGGCATTTACAGGAGGAAATTATTGCAATAAAACCTCAGAAAATGCTGTAAACACTTCCCCCCTGCAGACACTACCATATGTTTTCTTCCTAAGACAGATTGGAACCGTTGGTCTCCTCTATCACAATGTTAACTAGACCTGTCCTTTATTATCCTCAAACACGGTCATTAATGGGCCTGGGATGGAGGTGTTATTCAACTAACATTTGTGAGGCCATGCATCACTTATGTCCCTGCCACAGTCCGTACAAATCTCACAACCCCCAGTGGATCCATTCAGACACCTGCAAATGTCAATTACCATATTTCCCCCTGACATTTATGGGTAATGGCTAACATGAGCTACGTGAAATCAGAGTCATTATCCCAGAGATGGACAGAGGAGGTGCCGACGGCTCCGTAACCCCACGCAGATGCAAAACAAGGCTTATTTATCGATCAGAGGTGGTTACAGCTTGAGCACATCTCAATAAAGGCCTAACCACGATGTGCTCAAAACAAATAAATTAAATGATTATGCTGTTGCTGTGTGTGCGCTGCGATGTATTACTTTTTAAATTCTACCTTTAATAGCAGATGCAAATATTGATGGAGGCAGTTTTATTTTTTACTTTACTAATGTCTGCTGCAATTACACTTCTGCAGAGCAAGTAGATATATAGACACACACGCACGCACGCACGCACGCACGCACGCACGCACGCACGCACGCACGCACGCACACTTTGACCTTTCACCTATAAGATGTCTATAAAAGCATTGTTGGACTTTATTTATAGCAAAAACTCATTCTCAATGTTAGACTATTTTACAAACTAATGTGTTTTTATCACCTTTGTTGTTGAAATGACTGCATTTTTTTAAACATCCCTGATTATAAGTGATACTGACATTTTTTAGTCTCTCTCAGATATAAAAAATGTCACATCATCCTAAAGATGTGCAATAAAATTATAGGAATCAGTCTTGAAAAGCTGATATTTGCAAATTTTAGCTAAACCAGGAAGATAGAGCACATCACCCCAGTTCTAAAGTCCCTACACTGGCTCCCTGTAGCTCAGAGAACAGACTTTAAAATACTGTTGTTAGTTTATAAATCACCAAACAGCTTAATAACCGATCTTTAAAAAGCCTGACCTGCTGATTCCGATTTTGGCCGATACCAATTTTTTGTCTGAAATGTTTCTAATTACAGCAAAAAAGTTGCTGAATTGGTAAGAGTGGGGTGACTGCAAATGTGCAGACATGACCTCGTCTGTCAGTAAAACTTCTCTCACAGCAGAGCAGAAGAGGACAGTGGTTGATTTTCAGACTTTTGCAGAGGGAGATAAGATCGGCTTCAAGTATCAGCTGATCACCAATCTCTCAAAATTAAGGAAATCGGCGCCGGTAAATTGGTGCTTCCCTATTAAAGATCCACTGTTATTTTATCAACCTTCTAGACCAGGGGTGTCCAAAGTCGGTCCTCGAGGACCGGCATCCTGCATGTTTTAGTTCTCTCCCTAGTGGTAGTAACAATCTCCTCAGCAAGTCAGTGTTCTGCTTAGGCCTCTAATGAGCCATCATTTGATGCAGGTGTGTAAAACCAGGGAGAGAACTAAAACATGCAGGATGCTGGTCCTCAGGACCGACTCTGGACACCCCTGTTCTAGATCTTTCATGTCTTTTGGTTCTGCTCTGCATCCAGATCCAGAACCAAAACCAAATGTGGAGAAGCAGCATTCAGCTTCTATGCACCAAAAATCTGGAACAAACTTCAAGAAAGCTGTAAAACAGCTGAAACACTGAGTTTCTTTAAATCTAGACTGAAAACTCAGATGTTTAGAGTAACTTTTAAAACATTATAAGTGAAAAATTAATCATTTATTGCCGTTACAATCTGATGTGTAACGGCAACAAAATGTAATCCTTCAGTTGTTGACTGTGTGTTCTGACTTTGTATTTTTGTGTTTTATGATGTAAAACACACACGCTTTGTTGCTGAAATGTGTAACACAAACAAAACATGATTGATTGACTAACCTCAAACAAGCTTCCAGAAAGCTGCAAAACAGCTGAAACACTGAGTTCCTTTAAATCAAGACTAATAACCCACCTGATCAGAGCGGCTTTTGAACCATAATAAATGAAAACACTGACCAACATGTTGATGTGTAATGACGATACTTGGAAAAATGTAACATTTCAATTGTTAATTTTTGTGTTTTTGTGATGTAAAGCACTTTGACCTTCCTTGTTACTAAAATTCAATTTGATTTGATACACATAAAGCTGTGGTCCCAAACTCCTATGAAAAACACAGGTGTTAGTGTAAATATGAACAACTTCCAAGTCTAAAACATTTCTTCAGGTTTGACAAATTTTTTAGGAGATCAATTATTTATTTTTCATCCTTTTCATCACTTTTCATTCTCACCCATCAAAAACAAAATTAATCTCAATCAAAAACCACTGATCTTCTGATTTTCATCTTAATCTTTTTTTGTGGAAGTTGTTAAAATAAAACGTATGTACAGTGTGAGTGTCAAGACTCACCACTCCTATGGAGAAGTAGTTGTTCATAATGCTGTAAGGCACCGGGTCCCCTCGCTCCTCCTTGTCAGCAGATGTCACATCGATCTTCCAGCGATCCAGCATCACCTCTGTGCTGTTCTCGATGTCCCGAAGGATCTTCAGGAGGTTTTCGCCCTCATAGCCTCAGAGAAGCACAAGACAGGTGAGAGATTAAAACAGGTAAAGGAACATTTTCACATGTTATGGATGCATTTTATCAGGATCTTATGTGAAAGAAAGAGCACCTTATAGTAGTGCATAAATGTGAAATGGAAGAACAAAAGACACAACTTTTAACAAAAATAACTCGGAGAGATTTTCTGCTCATTTGTATTTAACCTCCTTTTATCAGATGCAGCTAAATAAAATCCAGTGCAGTCAAATGCCTTCAGAAATAAAAACACTCTCTGTAATTTAGTCCAGCTGTTCTGTGTTGGCTTTAGAGGTTTGTTAGAGAGAATTAGAGAACAAACACTAAGGAACACAGCAGATAGGAAAGGTACAAATATGCAGACAACGTTAAAAGACGGTTACTGTCCTAAATATACAGTCAGCAATGCAACTGAATGGTGTCAGAACGGCCCAGTCAAAGTTCAAGACTTAAAAACTGATGTTTATAGACATTGCCCATCGAATCTAAAGTTGAACGACTTTGGAAAAAAAAAAAAAAAAAAAAAAAAAACAGGTCTCGAGAAGCACAAGGCTGTATGAGACTCACCACTGTGGTTACAGTAAAAAAAGTATTGGCTCAGACAGGGCACAATGCAAATAGTTGCCACACTTTTTACATTTTTATCTGTATAAATTATGGATTAAAAAAACAAAATCTGTTTAATTCCGGTTCAGATTTTTTAACTACTTTGTGTTTCTCTATTAAATAAAAACTAGATAAAATACATTAAAATGCGATTTTAATGTGAGAAAATGTGAAAACTTCCAAAGTGTATGACTAAAATGAAGTGCTTTGTTTAAGAGGGACAAACAACCATCTCCCTCATAAACACTCACATTGTTAATTAACAAACTGCAAAACTGATTTAAAATATTCATACAAGATAATTGTTGAAGTGATAATTACATTTTTAAGTGACCTGAATGGTCAGATATTTCTACATAAATCAACAAAACACATCTATAATTATCAGGTTATGACTACTCAGTGCATGACAGAAAGTTTTAACTTTGATTGTATTTCCCAATCTCTGAACCTTTTCTTCCTAACATCTTTATATGATAAATCAAGAGTACAAATGTCTTCTCTATTTAAAAAAGTGCATTAGGTGAAACCAAATGAATTATTCCCTGATATGTATCCAGTACCTCCTCCCCATCGCAGACATCTCGCCAAGTCATTGCCCGTGCCAAGAGGAAGTATACATACAGGGGGGCTCCTGTCCAGGTTGGCCTTATCTGGAGCAGTGGGACAAAAATCACAAGTGTGTCAAACAAGGGGGTCAAACCCAGAGGGCAAATTCACAACACAAACTTGCAACGAACAAATCAAATCCATTTTGCACCTTTGCTTGTAAAAACAAGTCAATATGGACTTTCAGTTGTGCAGCCAATTTCAAAACCCACATTTTGCCTGACGGTTATTACCTACCATTGTTTTGATTGATAAAAAAAAATTGAGGCAATTTTTAGAGAGAATGAAGAAGTAACACACCTTCAAGTCCAAACAGAGGAGAGATTTTTTTTCTAAATGATGACTAATATGTTGTTTTCCCTCTCTCACGTAATCATCCTATTTGGCCACCACCGACAGCACAGAGCTTGTTCAAGGTGTTTATATATGACCAATAAATGATGCTTTACCATTGACGGCTGAGCAACAGGAATGATGGAGACTTCAAAAACCAATAAAAACAAATGAAATGTGTCTAATAAAGGAAATGGACAGTTGTTGTGCTATTATTTCATAGGTTACTAAGATTCTTATAGAAATGTAAGGCAAATTCAAGTATAAGGTGCATTATTTTCATTGTGAATAATTGCTGTCAAGTGTTTTTTTAATCAATCAATTAAGTTTATTTGCTTTAAGTAATAAAAACACAAAATTACAAAGAAAAAACATACAGTGTGTGCTGTACTTGAACGTTTACATGTTACAAAATTTTTCTGAAAAAAATTCTGGTAAGAATTCTGTTTATATTCATGCTCTTATTTTGAAGGAGGCGAAGAATGTACCCGCAGCAGTTCCGCTTCCTCTCTTTACGTGCTCTTTTTTCACCAATAACTTTATTTCAAACAAGAACCATGCAGGGACAAAATAAAACATTGCCCGTAAAAGAACAAGATGTAAAGATAAATGCATCTAAGCGAATTACATGACGTATAAATTACGTCGAAACTAAATTGGTGCTTGACGGTAGTAGTCTTTCGAGGACAAGTCAAATCAGAATAGAAGCTAGCACTTTAGCCTAGCGCTAGAATTTAGCAGTTAGCATCTTCGGCTAAATATCATAATGTTTATGAAAGGTGCTTTACGGTCAGAGCAACTAACTGTTCTAAATGCCGGTGTCCAAAACAGTTAAATATACACTTATGGTGCGAAAAATAGGGTGCAAAGCTGAAAATTCAGTCAATAGTTTTCATTTCCTTTTTCATTTCATTTGGAGCTCTGCACAAGCACAACGTGACATAGGGAAAAATGAATATCAGGTCAACTTTTGAACTACAACATATTTAAAGATCAAGCATTCCTTTCCCCCTATAATTACAATTTGCCAATATTTCTTGTGTTCCTCCAAATCACAGAAAATGCTTGAAAGAAAATGTTCCGTGGATTTTCAAAAAAATATTTGAAAAGAAGCAATTTGTACCAATAAAGTCCAGGATCCAGCCCACAGTGCCGTCTCCTCCGCAGGTCAATACTCTAAAATCAGGAACATCTCGGAAGAAGTTCAAACTGCAATGATAAAAGTTAATGTTTTGAAACAGAAATTTATATTGCCCTCTAAAAAAATGTCCTCTAATTTTTAGAAGACAAAGTGGTAAACTGAACCTAATCTTTTTATTTAGGTGATTAGCAGGAAAGCAATTTTTTTTACATTAAAGAATGATTCAAAATTCCTAAGATTTCTCCTATTAATATCTTAGTTTTTCTTAGTTTCTTGTATTTGAGATGTTAAACAACATATTTTATAAAATAGCATTTTACTTTACTGTAAACTGAACGTAATCTCACTAAAAAAAAGAAAAAAGAAAACACATGTCGCATTGATATTATTCATTCAGTGAGGTACACTGTCTGTTCAGGGACTAATTGGATCATGACAGGCAATGTTCAGTCCAACTTCCTCCGTTCCTTCACAATAACAAAGCCCTAACTGAATGAGCCAGCCTCGCTGCCTCGTATGGCGGGTAAATGACTCGCTCAATTACTCTCCAACTGGGGCCGCAAACCACATTAGACACAAAAACAGACGGCCGTGAACATGAAAGGCAACTTTGGGGATATTTAAATACCAAGAAACAAACACTTAATTTGCTGTAATTTGATTAGGGAGGCAGCTAATTGACAGCAGTGTACGCGGCTGCCTGGGCCTGCAGTGTCCGATGGTGACTGCTCACCCTGCTAATGTGAGCTGCGGTGAGTTCACTTGGCAAAATATTAACTAGGTTAAAACTGGGGAAGGTCATCGCGTATGCTGTCAGGATCTCTGCATCCAGAACCAGATGACGTTTTTGGTTCTCATCAGTGGAAAATGAACAAAATGAAACTGCTGGTGCTGAAAGCTCGGCTGTCTTCTCATACATGCAGTTCAAACCTCTTGGATCCTTTTTTAAGCAGGGGTGTGCTGCTGTTTATTTATTTTTTATAAGTCTAAAAGATGCTGTTTTTCAGGTCTAATCAAAGCCAAACAACGTGGCAGCACGGCGGCGAGAAATTCCTGCGTGTCCCGAACGCTGCTGGACGCAGGCGGCAAACAGGCGAGCCTCTTGCATGTAAATGATCCATTCATTTTCTTAATCACAACCATGAACTGTGGGGGACCCGGCGCCGTCCACACCGCCGGGCTGCGGTGAGCTGCTTGTCTGCATGCGTGATCACATGTTGCGTGGCAAGAGCTTCACCCACTCTGCATCCGTCAGTCATTTGTGTCATGAGCTCTCATATAGTCTTATGCATACAGAGCCGCTACTTGTCTGCGGATCCGGCTCGGTGCGGTCGTCTCCAGGATGTGTTATATGTGAACTCACCTCATTTGGGTGTGTGATGTGTGAGGGAGGAGAAAGTGGAGGCTGTAATGCTAAAGGCCTCTCTTGCATGTGATGGGATCATTATGTGTGAGCAACAACAGAGTAAACAGAATGACAAATGAATTGTCTTAGCTTTTTTTTTAGTTAAATGCCATTACAAATATATTTTTTAAAAATGTGTCATTTCTCAAAATATAATTAGTTAAGCCTGACAGGATAACAAACCAAACGATAAATTATCCCAGAAGTTATTGCAATATACGATAATATTGTTTTGAGACCATTTTAAAGTAATTCATAATATTAAAATGGTATTTGCATCTACATTTAAGGACAATACTGCAAAAACACAAAATGTTACCAAGTTTTTAGTGCAGATATCTTAGTATCCTGGAAATAAGACAAAAATAACTTACAACATTTTAGCAAGATATGAAAACTTGTTCTAAGTCAGTAATTCCTTGATATTGAAGAAAAATACTGGCAGTTTATTCAACTTATAACATGAGGAGCATGTCTTGTTAAGTCAAACAATCTGCCAATGGAACCAAATCTTTTTCATCAATATTATTGTTGACTTAAGTCCAGCTCCAACATCTTGCTTAAAGTTACTTATAAGCTGGTTTGTCGTGTTTCAAGTGTACCAAGAACCTAGACCAAAAATACTTCAGATTTTGTGTTCTTGCAGTGAAAAATCCACCTATATCTGCCTACTTTGTTAGTTGTAACATCAAATATACCTTAATATCTGTTAATACACACAGAGAAAATCATCTTAGCACTACATCATAAGCTAACATTCACCGTCTTCTTATCTTTCTGTTGGGGATGTAGCCAATCAGTGCCTAAAAACTGTAATAGCGCTCCTGGATTGGTTGTCAAAAGCAATTAAAATCTGCATTAGCATTAACTTCAGAGTTAGTCCCACAATGGCTTCTTTTTCCAAAATGGAAATGAATATCAACGCTAACTGATTTAGCACAAGGTTTTTTCCAACGTACCCCGGCATTGGTCCACTCTTGGCCAGGTTGTACACTTGTCTCGGGTTCAGGAGATACTGGAACTTTCTATAAATCCTAATAGAAAAAGAAAAAAAGTCAGGAAACAAAGCAGTGAGTGAAAGTGTAATAGCTGACTCTGTCACTTGGTGAATGGGGGGAAACACAGAGCCGTTTCCGATCAGACCGACACGCCAGCGGACTGGGCAGCAAGGCGGAAAAATGTCTGAAGTCCCCTTGAGGAGAAACCATTAGAAAGACTAATTCATTTTAATTTCAATTTCATTATATCAACTGGCTGAAGTCATATTTTGATCTCATAATTTAAACAGATGAGGGCCGGCATAATAAGAAGTGAATGAATATGTTTCAGTAATAACCCAATTAGCCTTGGGTTACAGAAAGGGACTGAAGCCGGCAGTGAGAGGAGTTTCTCTCCGAGGCGGCCGGCGCTTTAGGTAAATCAGATTGTGTTTTTATTTGACTAAGTCAAAAAGCAGCCGCCAGCCCAGCGGCCATGCTGCTTCCTCCCCTCTGTAGCTGCGGAGCGGGGCTTCAGAGGCCCCTTGTAGCATGTTGAGACAGGTTGTGTACTTACCTCTCCCCCTGCTTGCCCCCGCTCTTCGGATTGACAAACACCAGCAGAGGATGAGTGCCCTCTATTGTTGTGATCTGTGTGGAAGATGTCAAAACAAAGCCTCGGTGTTTGGAGACTGCAGGATGCTTCACAGGAATTCACTTTCAAGCCGTATCCCTCAGACATTTTATCAAGTATATATGGCACTTCCAAGCGCTGCACTGCCTGCCTGCCATCTGCACAGATTTCCTGTGAACCGGTCCAGGCCGGGAACGGGAGCGCTCTATAGTCTTCTAAGTGGAAACCTAAACTTTTCCCTTGAAATTTTATTTATACGGTCCATTTAAAAGAGAAGGATGTTTTAAAAAGTTGTCAGTGGGTTTTAGGTTAAGCTCAAAAGAATAAACCTGAATATAAGCCTTTTGAAAATGGAGAAACCCTGACCCTAAATTAGAGCCACAAACATTACTGTATTTTATATGTTTAATATTGTTATAGTATTAAAAGGACATAAAAACCTATAAGAGTTCCCGTCAGCCTCTTGCAGATTTTTCATACCATTTCATCCTGGAAATGGTGGATTCTAGGTAACAGGCAGAAGTTGTGAATCTCTGCAGCTCCTCCAGAGTTACCATGGACCTCCTGGTTGTCCAGTCTGTCAGTTTAGGTGGATGCATATGACTTGGTAGGTTTCTACTTGTGCAATACTCTATTTTTGTATGATGGCTGAAATTCTTTCATTTATTCAGAGTTTGGGAAATAATTTTAGAATCTATCTGCTCTCTGCTGTGTTTCTAAGTCTCTGTGATGTTGTTCAACAGTTTGTGAACAGGTTTTATCAATGCATTCTGGCACAACCGGCCCTTTAACAGCATTCATGGTCTTGATTTGGGCCACAACGAAAATGACACCCCTGATCAATAGACCAGATCAAGGAAGTATAACAGGTCATAGGTGAGAGGTCGTGGGTATAATATGACGATACCTTGTCTCAAATATATGATCAGACATAATCTCCCAGTTTGCCTGAGGTTCTGGACCCGGTCTGAGCCTCAGGCCCGCGCCCCATTTGAACTGTCCTGCAACAACTCGCCCAGCGCTCTGCCTGACACAGATGAAGCACTTAACTCCCCCTGTCTGCTATCCCAGCATGCCGAGGGTGAATTAATGAGCTCCCTGTCCCGTCCAGAGTGATCCATTACTTCCTGTAATTATAAATAATAATCTTGATTATTACGCTGGTTAGCCAGCGAGAGGCAGAGATGGATGTGGCCGGGATTTGATTCATCGTATTTCTCTCTCCTAAAGCCGCGTGCAGACGAGCGCTCGCCGCAGACGGCGGCAGGTTTTCCATCGGCGGTGTGCTGGCAGAGGATCAGGATGTTGATTATGGATGATGCTGATTACCAGCAGGACTGGCGGTGTTCACCAACTGCAGAGGCTCACGTCAAATCTTAAGATTCGACAGGAAACTGGCCTGATATGCTGATAATGAGAGGCGATATCGCTGTCTTTACACCACCTGTAGCTTCTCAAACTAACTGATTTAAAACTTTGCCTGGATCAGAAGTTCAGATGAGTTTGGGTGACATATGGTTGGTTATAAAGACGTCATCTGTTTTACACTCTACTTTTATCAGCTACCTGAGTAAAGATGCATAAAATGATAGAAATAATTTTGTGCTTAGCTACTTTCCAGTCGCCATTTCCTGATTTAGTAAGATATAGGACTGACTTATAAAACATGTCCCTTCCCATTTTAAAGAGTGACTGGGATCATTTCAATTACTCCGCTGAAAAATTGTAAAGTATATATTAAAACATGCCTCAGTTACTTTATTTTAGATTAATTGTGGGAATTTTAGTGAGTTAGTGAGAAGAACGATTTTTTCCCTTCCGAAAGAGCATTTTTCACATTAAAGGTTGGGTTTTTCTATATGTTTTTATGTGAAAATGAAGAAGAAGAAGAAGAAGAAGAAGAAGAAGAAGAAGAAGAAGGACTTTTATTTGTATAGCACTTTTTCAGCAACAAGGCAGTTAAGGTGCTGCAATGAAAGAAAGCACATCTTTACAAGAGCTCCCAATGAATGCATACGGTGGTACTGACTTGTAATAATCCTCATTTCCTTTGGTAAAATATATGGTTTTTCATTTTCAACCATTTTATAACAAATTCTTGACACAATAATGAAACTAACTGATCGCCACGTATTTACTGTGTGATTTTAGTGTGAATTTCTTTGTACCTATGTATTGAAATGTCAGTAACAGCCAAGACATTTGTCCGGTGTGCGGCTAACCTGCAGTCCTTGGCCGTCCACTGTGACCGAGTTCGCTCTCTGCATCTTTCCTCGACTCGACTGACTGGACCGCGAGTCCTTCCTCAGAGTGGACTGCCGTTCCTGAAGTGACACAGCAAAACGGTTCGAGGTTTGACTCCAAACAGCAGCACAAAACAAGATCCAGAGATCAGAAAAATGCAAGATGCAGGAGTCAGACTGTAGTTATTCGTTCACGGTTTTAGTTCCTGAGCTTTCAATTACACTTTTTCTGGCCAGTTATCACGTCCATCTTTCTTTGAACTCTGACCTGCTGTTTTAAATTTTCTTTCTAAGGAGTTTAACACAATGATGAGGAAGATGATTAAGACCACTAGAAAACAAAAAAGAACATTTTAAATCTGGATTTTTTTCTCAGAATACTAACGTTTCATTTTGCAAGATTAAAGTCAGAATTCTGAGGAAAGCAATGTGTCAGAAACAATTCTGACACATTGCTTGAAAACCATAGCAATTGGTGCAAGATCACAGAAAAAATACCCCCTGCTGAAAGCTGGTAGTAATATTGGTGCAGATCAACGGATAAAAACAGACCTGAATTCAAAAAAATTAAATAAAAAATAGCCACAGAGGTCAAAGAAGTTGGGCTTAATACTTTCCTCAATAAGGAGTCACAGATATATTAGCAGATAATCACCAATCAAATACATTTCCTTAATGTTAGTCACATCTGTGCTTGTGGCAATAAAGGTAACTGAAGCCTGATATCAAAAATATTATATTTGTATTTACCGATATTCGACACTTTGGATGGAGTAGCTGTCAGCATACAAGCAATTTTCCCTTGGAGGTCAATAAAGTATATTTTATTCTATTCAAATTATTGTCAAATTCCTTCTTGATGCTGTAGTTGAATCTGTATTAATTTAGAACAATTGGCTTTGTGAATCTAGTACAGATGAATTAAATGTATTTATTTATTAATTTTTACTTTTTTTATTTATCTATTTATTATTTATTTATATTCCATCATGTTGAATTACTTACATCGCTCTTGGGTATATCTGTATATTTTACAAACTTTATCTCTTATGATTGTATTTGTATTATTAATATTTAACACCATAGATAGAGTAGCTTGTCAACGAATAAGCAATTTCCCCCTGGGAATCAATGAAGTCGATTCTATTCTATTCTATTCTATTCTATTCTATTCTATTCTATTCTATTCTATTCTATTCTATTCTACTCTATTATAAACCAATTCAAAGTTGAAAGAATAACTATTTTTCCCCAAAAATAAAAGAAAAATCTGCAGTTGATTAGAAAGAAAGTTGCGTTATGGTGGCACACTTTTATCCACTTGTGCAATTTTCAGAATAAAGTTCTAAAAAATAAATTGCTGCCACTTTGAAGCACAGTAGGAGAACTCAGGTCTGATGATTGGATCATCAGGTCTCGAAGGCTCTCTCTGCCTCGAGGCCCGCTGACCAGAACAAGCGAAGTCTTACCAGGACGACGGGGCAGATTGAGTTTGGGGGCAGGATGTGATCCTTCAGGGGTCCGCAGTCACACTCAGGTTTGACGTGGGAAGCACACTTGTTATGGAGCTGGAGGAGGTGGAAGCTATTATTAACAACCTCAAACTAGTGGCAACAGAAATAAATATTTCAGCTGCGTTTTCAGGGTTTATTTGCAAATGCACACGTCGCCATCTCCGTCTTATTTTCTATTATCTTAGAGCTGCAAACAAGTGTTTTCTGAGTGTAAATTGGCGAAATGACTTGTGAGGTATCAGAGGTGCCAAAATGAAAGCCTAAACAACAAGAAGCAGTGGGAATATAATGAGGAGGTGGCTGCCTCTCAGCGAGGGGTGGCTTACCGTGATTTGACACCACACACAGTGGAGCCCAGTCAGGCCCTGGTAACACTTAATGGTTTTGTGACACTTGTCACACTTGGTGGGGCAGTTCCCCTCCACCCAGAAATGATGCATTACCTGCAGAGAGGAGGAGAGACGGCATACTGGGTGGAAAAGCAGCGAGAAAAAGAAACGCGGTGCAGAAAAACAAGATGTATACAAAGGTAGAAGTGACACGACAATTAAAGAAAGCAGAAAGGAGAGAAAACAATCAGGAGGAAACGAGAAATAAAGGAGAGAAAAGAAAGACAAGAGGCCAAACGAGTGATGATGCATGTGTTTTAGAGTCCAAATATTATCCTGGTAATAAGTAATGCTTAATAACAGTAATATTTGTTGTAGCAGAAGATCATTGTCAGGACTCACCTCAGTGTTTTTCTTGGACTTCACGTACGTTTTGATGCAAGAAAGCGGAGCGCGAGCCACACAGCGCTCATGGACCGTATACTTGCAAACTGATAAAAGGCAGAATAAAATAAACGGTCCATAAAAATATATACATCTATGGTAAAAATGAAGAGCCCACTGCACTCTGGTGGTGGAAAACCTCCTGGTTATTCCACCAAACATTGATTTCCGGACTCTTCCTGAGTTAAAACATTAGTATTGTTGTTTCTAAATGAATATGAACTTGTTTTCTTTGCATTATTTGAGGTCTGAAAGCATCTTTTCCTTATTTTTCTGCAAATAAATACTAAATTTAAACAATCCAAACGCGCTGCTAAATCAACACATAAATGGCTAACTGGGCATCAAAATCAACCGCCTTAGACTGCGTTCACCTGCAGCTTAAAGTGACCCAAATCCAATTTTTTATCAAATCTGATTTTTTTGGCGTTGTTGTTCACACTTCCAAATATATGAGGCTTGTTTGTGATATCTAGTGAACAACAAATGACCTGAAAGTGACCCGCATGCGCAGTAGAGGGCGCAATAAGGTCACACATACAGAGTATGCTCAGTGTTTTGCCAACCGCCATAAAAAAGAAGAAGTGCTCAGTGTTTGCGGAAGTAAACATGGAGGTAAACAGTGGAGCTTAGCTTACATATTTGAAGTTGTTGTCCAACCGGAGCAGCACATTAACAACTTAATCCTCATTATAGTCCGCCATGTTGTTGATTTTCTTCCTGCTTGTGCATATCAGGACGCAGAACAGTGACATCTGTAGAGTATCAATGACGTTTAGGTCGGATGAATGCGACCTGGACGTTCAGATTCAAGTCACATTTGAATCGGATACCCAAGTGGCCTGGGTCGCATTCAAAAAAAAATCTGGCCTGTGTTCAGACTGTCATGAAAATATCAAATACGGGTCGCATTACAGCAAAACAAAAATTGGAATTGGGTCAGTTTAAGCTGCAGTGTGAACGCAGCCTTAGTTCCTGTACATAAATGATTAGAAAACCTCAACAGATGAGAGAATCCGTAAGAATCCTGAACTCTGCAAACAGATTATAATATCCAGAAATCCTTCTCTCTGTTTGATCCATTCTTGACAAATGTTGACAAAATGAAAGCATGGTTTCATGTAATAAAAATAAAAAATCCAAACATAAACTTTCTCCTCTGAATAAACATCAGCGTGAGAATACGCTACTAAACATTGTTTTCAGATGGTTCATTAGAAACCAAATAAAAATGTCGATAATACACAAACAGTGGATGATTGTTTGTGTATTTAGAGATGAAATGCAGAGTGTCAGACTCACATGAGCAGCAGAGTCCCTGCTTCCCCAGCCCAATTAGCATGTTGAGACACAGGTTACAGTAGGCGGGTTTGTTGAAGTGCTTCAGCCTCCACACGTGCTGCCCATCGTCTTTCACATTCTGAACAAGCAGAAACATCCATTACTTTTTATCATGAACTTTGTTAGGAGCGTTAGGAACTAGGAGCTTCATACGATTCCATGTGTTTCTTATAGTGGAAGACAGTGAAGAATTATTTTTATGTTATTATTTTTGTTATAGGAACAATGAGAGGGATTCTGTAGGAAACTCTGAATTCAGTTTCAGTTCATTTATTAGAAATATTTCATTCATTAATTCATTCATAAATAGAAAACCAACGCTGGTTGGGACAGAGAAATGCAGCCATCTAGTGGACGATGTAAGAATTACACTCTCAGAGTTAGTATGAGAAAGTTGTTCTCTAATGCAATTTTTCTTTTCTTAGATTCAATAAAAAGCTTTTCTGGTTAGCTAACAAAGCAATGGCAAGCAGACAATCACTCAAACGAGGAAAAGGGTGTGCAGCCAGCATCTGTTTAGCATGAAAATGACCTCTCATGCAGCAAAATGTTACTCAGAATACTGCAGATTCTCAAATGATCAAAAATGTTTCAGCTCCAGTAAAGAAGATTCAGTAAAAAAAACACCAGCTAGAACTGGAACCATCTTTTAACAATTATTAATAAATAACTATTTGGTTTAAATTGGTTTAAATTAATTAAGTTAAAACTCAGAATTCAAGATTAATGAACTTTAAAAACAAGTTTAGACGACTTGTCTCTTGTTAAATGGACTTCACGACCTTTAATTTCAGAGTTAAAAACAAAACAATTTTCTTGGTGACTTAAATTGCTTTTTCAAGGCAGCAGGTGGACTTATATTGCAATGTATACTGCAAATGTATTTTGCACTACTGTGATGAATCTTCCCTTATTGTTAGGAACAAGTGGAAGAAAAACAAAGTTAAAAGTTCACAGCAGTGAAGCCTCCTAATGTAGTTTATAGGCTTGTTTCTTATTTAAGAGTCAATTTCTTTGCAATTCTTCACCAAGAAGATTGAAGTCTAAAGAAAGAAACAAATTCAAACTTCATCAGGCATCCTGGAACGGTTCAGCAATGATTATTTAATATTTTACAGCATGACAGAGCAGAACTGAAGGTTCAGAAAGTAGGCAGAGACACAGAAAATCTAATCTGATCTGGAGAGAAACTAGAAAAGAAGTGTGTAAACTATAAATATAGACTCCACTATGTTGCTGGGAAAAACTTTAAGAGTAATAGATCATAAAGATGTGGAAAAACCCACTAAAACACCACAAACACGAAGCTACTACAACAGAAACATTTGCTTAAGACTAATTTTCTTTATTCTTTTTATTACTACTATTTACATGATGTAATTAGAGAAAGGATGTGTCAAATTTAGAGTAATTAACAATCACCTTGCAGGACGGATCTGAACTGAGGTTAAACAGAGAGGAGAGGTGAGGATAATAAAGCTAATTTACACTTGTAAGGTGTAAGACATTATATATACACAAGCTCTTAAGGAAAGTGTTAAATTGTCTTATGAATGTGTTTTTACAACGGTGTGAAACGTTTCACTGTTTATTTAATTTTAGTTTTTACATTATTGCAACAAACAGAATATCTGATGTAGCTGTGGCGATAAATTAAAAGCAACAATTAAACACTGATTGACAATTAAAAGGTTTGATGACACGCCACGGAGGTAATTTTCTCTTTTCGCGCCTTTATGATGTCAAATGAAAACGAAAAATTTAAGAAATGAAGCAAAACTTCAGTATGTTTGAATATCAGCTTCCACCTGGTAACCAAGAAGTGGTATTTTTTACCTGCTTTTGCAGATTTCTTTCAGGTTTGTTTAATTTTTTTCTAAGTGGCAGACGCAGGCGGTTTCTGTGTGACCTCACCGTCTCCAGGCCCAACAGGACCAGCAGCGGGATGGTGGTCAGGCCTCCTTGGATCCACTCCCCCAGGGACACCGTGCCGTCCTGATCGTAGTCGATCTCCTGCATCATTTCCTGGAGGATCTGCGACATAAAACAGTTTGGATTTTCAGTTACAAACCGAAGCATCACACTGGTAATTTACACTGTTGCTCCACACCTTTTGGCACAGCCATTAAAACTATAATAGTTCATATTCATCCAACAACACAGATGATGCAATAATTTACTAACATGGTACAGATTAAGGTTTAACAAGCAGATAAACTTCAAAAAATAAATAAAGTATAACTTACTGAAATCCATTTGTTACACTAATTTCATTGAAAACACCAATAATTGTGGCACATACACTGCAAAACACAAAACCATACCAAGTATTTTTGATCTAGTTTCTAGTAAACTTGAAATAAGACAAAACTAACCTAGAAGTAACTTTTTAGTAAGAAATAGGAGCTTGTTTTAAGTAGAAACTCCCTTAATATTGATGAATATGTCCTGGTTCCTTTGCCAGATTTTTTCACTTACAATATGGAAAAAATGTCTTGTTATAAGTGAAATAATCTGCCAATGGAACTAAGACTTTTTCATCAATATGAAGGAATTATTTACTTAAAAGAGGCTCATATTTCTTGCTGAAAAGTTACTTTAAAGTTAGTTTCGTCCTCTTTCAAGGGTACTAGAAACGAGATAAAAAATACTTGGTATGATTTTGTGTTTATATAATTTTGTAGAATACAATAGAGTAATATTTTGAGTCACATTATTTAATTTACAGCAGCTACAAACCTTACACATCACGCTCATAATTCACATTTTTGCTCCAGTAAAAATGTTCTTAATATTCACATTTATCATATTCATCCATCAATACAGAAAATATGGTACTAATTTAAGGTACTGAGTAACTGATCAACTTAAAAAATTTAAAGTATAAATTATTAAATTCCTTTGATTACACTAATTTAATTAATAAAAAAGCAGTAATTGTGGTACATGTTTTGTAGAATACAATATATTCCTATTCTGGAATTTTTTTCCCAGTGAGTATATGCAAGAAATTAAATGGTATATTCTTGCAAATATAACAAAAATGCTCAATTTTGCATGCATTTTCCAGAAGTGCCTCAGTTTTTATCAGAATACCTCTAAAATGAAGCATGTTTTGTAATGTATTTCCTGGCAAAATGTCGTTCTTACTGGTTTGAGCTCCGTCACGTCCCATTCCAGGTACTCTGCTACGTGCATCATCTGGGAGATAATGTGCTCCAGCTCCTGCATCACAGACAGTCATTACAGACACAGAAATACAGTATTTACCTTCCCGTATGGAGACTGATAAACAGCTGGTAATAGCAGGCTGGGAACACGTGCAGAAGAGCTGCACAGCGGGAAACAAAGGCGGCGTGGGAAGAGCTCCTCGCCTGATGGTTTAATTACACAGAGCCTGACATTTGTGTCTGGTGCCACACTGGATTATCAAGACGCTAAGGACATTTTTGAAGTGGAGAGAGAAGAATCATGAGTTCATGTTTTGGTAGAGAAGAATCATGGGTTCATGTTTTGGTAGAGAAGAATCATGGGTTCATGTTTTGGTAGAGAAGAATCATGGGTTCATGTTTTGGTGTTAATATGGATCTTACTGGAAAAACTCTCTAATTTTTCCCACTTCCAGCAATGAGTGTTTTTAAAGACTTCTTCCTACTAACTTTACCTACAAACTTACTTTTTTTTTCATGTTAAATTATTTTAACCGCAGCAATAAAGATAGAAAAACAAACTTATTCAGGTATCAAAACAGAGAATGTTTCTAAAAAGCAGATAGTTTCCAGAAACGACTTGATGAGCAGATTTTCAATATTATAATTTATTATGTTAGTCTATAAGACAGCTAACAGGAGGAAACTTCAACTTATGAAACTATTTTGTTGAAGAACTAACACGACTAAATATAGTTAGATCGATAGAAAAATCCTTGTCAGTATATTGGATTCATTAAAATGAATAAAATAAAAATAAAAAATAAAATTCATTCAATAAAATATCTGAACCTTTCAATATATTTATTACCACAATGACCAGTCAGGAGAAAACAGACTGCTAAGTTATCAGCTGCATGAAAATGATTGTTGTATTTCATATATTGTCACCTGCCTAAAAGTGGTCTGTTGTTGTTTTTTTGCCGTCACATTTTGCCAAAAAAATAAAATAAAATTAAGCCATTATTTTAGGAAGGCGACAATATGATATTTTACAGTATAACTACAATATATTTAACACATCTAATATATAACACAGACTTAAATGTTTTTGGATGACAAAAAAATAATTGAAAATGTGACAAAATATACTGTAAAAAAACAAAAAAAAACAACAGATTTGGACATACAGACATGTAAGTAAATTTAACATAATAAAATGTTAAGTTACAGTAAAAATCCCAGGACATTTTCAGTTTTTTCTTACACTTTAGATTGAAATATACTTTGCAGAATATGGACACAATTTTTTGGCCATAATTGTAAATAACTAAATTTCAGATTTTATTAAGAAAAAATTTCTATCTATATGTGTAAGGATTCCATATAATAAAAGCTTTATATAAGTGTAATATATTTTTAATTCATTCATCAAATAATTGGACCATTTTGGAAAAGCAGCATGAAATGTCATCTGTTTTTGCATGAGGGAAAAAGAAAACAGAAACAACTTTCTCCTTAAATGAACCAGATTTGATTTGTTTGTTGTAGCTCAGTGAGGCGTCCTTTCACAGATGCATTTAGACCACATTGCGCCACCTGGAGGGCAGGATCAGGTGTGTTTGTGTGGGTGTTTGCACCTGAGCACAGTTGTGCATGCAGCAGTAACAGGCAGTAAGGACTAAACTGAGGGGGTTGCACAATAATTGACTACAAGCCAATATGTTCTTAGCAAGTGTTTTATTACTTCACTGCATTTTTGCAGCTTCATAATGGCATCTTAGTGATTTTGTTTGCTCTGAACGACCTGTGTTCCTGGTAAGATTCCAGATGTTGGGTCACACTTAATGAGATTTTTACAGGCCTTTCTTTCTCTGTGCACAAATGTTGGATGATCCAAACCAGCTCTTTGTTGAGTGGGGAATAAAAACACACAGATTTATGTGCTCGACTTGAAAGAGAAAAGAGGTAAAAATAATCACCGAGCTATCCAGCGATCCATTTCCATCTGTGTCGTAGAGACGAAACATAACTGTGGAAATGAAAAACACAGCCAAATATTAGTCCTAGATCATTCTCAAACGTTTTCAGCCTGAGGACCACTTTACACATTCAACAAACACTCGCAGACAACCTAACTTGAAATTCCACCGCAATAACATCTTAAACTGAGAAATAAAAATATTAAGTTTCTTAACACAATTCCACTCGGTGCATTTTGAGTTATTTACATATTGTGAAAAGTGTGGTTTTCTAAGCTCCTAATTTAGAAGTACAATTAAAAATTTTATTTGGCAAAAACAAAAATCCTCTCCTGTACCATTTAATATAAAAAATATATTCACCCATTTATTTATATATTGTATTTAATTAATTTAATTTAGTAATCTTCAATTAAATAAAAACAATAGCTGTTGAGGCGTGAGCAGAGCATTATAAGCAAGCAAAATAAATAAATAAACAGTTCTCACTGAGTCCTACCGTAAACGGCTTAGAGCCGCTCAAAAGAATCGAATCGCTCGTAAACGACACATCAAAACTCTCAGGAGGTATAACTTAGCTTCCACAGATCGTACAAGTTGTCCTAGACTTGTTTTCTATTCAGTTTTTCTTTTGAGTGACCCGGTTTTAAGCCACTTATCCATTATTATTTTAAACTTCGATGCTTTGCTAAGCTAGCTGTAGCGTCGCACTTTGAGCTGACGTCACGACAAATAAACGGTCGTTTACATGCAGTACCTTTATGACCACCAGGGGCCGCCCGCGGACCACGAATGATTCGGGAACCACAGTTTCAGAAAGACTGTTCTAGATCTGTGCTCAACCTCCTCAATCTTTAAAGTGAACATTTACAGACAAACTGTGGAATAAAACATAATTTTACTCTTTGATGTTTTCTAGTGGCTCCAAATAAAAAGAAAATTTCCTTTGTAAGCTGTTTGCATTTAAATTAAACATCGACAGTAAAGTTATATTCAACGTATGATTGCACCTTCCTGTGTCTCTTAAAAAGGGAGTAAGAAAATCTCACATATTTATTATTTTTGCAAGAAGAAGTAGTGTCTATTCTTTAGATGCTGTGACCTGGGCCTGTTTCTGTTACACAAGCAACAAGTCGCTGTTACCATGGTAACAAAACAGCGTGCATAGGCAGATCTGTCAGAGACGTTTATTTTAGAGAAGGTGTTGCTGTTACTCAGGTGCAGGTCCTGTCAGATTGATAAAGATGTGTTTATCTGATGTGTGATGGCTGCAGAAAGACCCAAGGCTGCACATTATGTGAGCCTAAAACCGACAAGCAAGAAAGATGTGTGTGTTAACACACTGCCAAGGAACAAAATCAACAGGGATGTTAGAAATGCAATAGTAAGAAGCAATTATTCATGAGTAGAAAACATTAAAGTCAAGTGAAAACTTTTCTCTGAGATCAAAATCTTCAAAGAAGCTACCAAAAAACCCCAAAGCTCCATTTCACTCTGCATACGATAGCTATTAGGTAAAATGTTAGGATTACTGATAGCAAAGTTATAAACACACTGAACACCAATGGCTGGTTTGGAAAGGTTGCCTGTTGGTGTCAATATAAAATCTACATGTTTCTGCTTTGCATTTGCATCAAATATTTATTGCATCAGCAGGACTCTGCGTATCTGGACTGCATGCTCAGGAGACAGCTGCATAACTCAATCAGAAGACTTTCTTTGGACAGATGAAAGTAAACTAGAAAATATTTTTGAATTTACCAACGGTGCCTTATTTGGCAATAATCTTTTGCTCATTGCTTTCCCCAAAAAATCTCAGAGTAAAATTATCATGTAGTGAAAGAAAGACTGTGTTCTGTTTTACATAATAATTATCTTAAGACTGAAAGGACACTTCACACTCCAACAGGACAAGCGGATACATAAAAACATATATAACATAAACTATGTAAATCAGCTTAGCAGTCATCAGCAAGCCAGCAGAGGGAGTCCTCCTCCAATGAAGTAACAAGACTATAACCTCAGGTTCAATGAGATATCGCTTGGCGTTAGTGTTCAGAAATAGTCATGAAGGAAGAGTGAATTAAATTATTTAGTAATCTCTATGCTTAACGATAGTCATTCCTCTCAATTATTCAACATGCGACTGAGAATTACAGTGAAACATCACTGAATAAAGACTCACTTCATCCCAATTAAGAAGTGTAACAGAATTCTGTATAAATAACCTGCAGCATAAATTTATCTCAGGTAGATTTTATTAAATGGATGTAGAACCTTATTTTTTCCTGTCTTTTATCAGATGTTTATAGTTCTGAGTCTGAAACAGCTGTCTGGTTTTGGCTCACAAGGTTTGTTCTTCAGAAACAGGACCGGTTTTGTGGACACAAGGATAGATCATTGACAGATTTTTTCATTTTTGGTTGTCATTGCCGGAGTTGTTTTAATGCAGATGATCTAATCTTACTGTTTTTACTTCGTTTTTCATTGTGTTTGTACACTTCTTCAGATTTTGCTCTGTCTACTAAATGACAAAAATGTGTTTGCTTGACCTTGTTTACAGAAGGAAAAGTTGAAGTGATCTGTTTGGGTGGTCATGTGTTGAAATAGAAAAACCACATTCCAAAGTAAGTGCTTTTCTGACGAAAACATGACTCTAGCTTAGAAGGACTGCCATTTTGTAAAACAAATCGTTATAGTTCTCATAGGAAAATCAATGTTACAAGAGCAGAACCTACTAACGAATCAACAAAACCAGTATAAAACACTTTAATCAGTGTTTTTAGCAGTAGTTCAATAACACAATTAGCTAATGAGATTAGATTTGAACGTTTTTTGTTTAGCACAACCATGTTGTGTCTGAAAAGAATATATTTCTTCAAATCACAAACTATTTTAGATCATCTGTAATCATTGCAGCATAATTCAGTCCAGCTTTAACTTCAATCAGGACCTGATTTAAAGTGGGAATCATTCAGTTCAGTTTGAATCAATTCATACATTTAACATTTAAAACAGAAGCACCCATTTTCTACCAAAATGTTGCAACACGTTTAAAGTGGTCAGGGCTTCTTTACTGCTAATTTAGCCAAACAAAAGTCATGCTAACAGGAGTAGCACTTGTAGTTAGCATGCTTTGTTAACTACAAAACCCCCTAACTGATACCTCCTAGTATTAGGTGATACCTACAGAGTATTAAGTAGCCTAAAATTCCCCCACAAATTAACTTGACAAAAACAGGGAGCATCTCTTAGCAGCCACAGCTACAGGAGCAGCCCTAAAATAGACTTTAAATCAGTCAAAATGCTTCCCTGTGAACCACTACAGCTTGAACATGTAACCTTATTTGTGACTGGTTCATGCAATGTACCTTTGCCTCTGACTTCATGATGATAACAGAATCAGACATAGGATGATACTAACACTCTAGTTTGTCCTCAGGGCGCCCGCCTTCCAGCAGCGAGAGGTAAAACACAATATCCTTCAGCTGCACCGTATCCAGAGGGCCGGGCGGGGCGGGGGTCTTCAGAGGAGTCGAGTTGCTTTTGATGAGCTTAAGGCCTGCAGGGGGACACAAACGAAAGGTCAAAACATCCTCCACAATGCCTCTGTTACCCCAAATACCTGCTGGTGAGGGTGCCTATCGTCACAGAACTGATCCATGGATAGAAACAGGCTAATGTTATTCCTACCTTATTGTTTCTAATGAGATAGGAGTAAAAAATGAAGAAATTATGTAAAAAAAAATAAAATAAAATTCTTAAACTTTCTCAGAACCTGGAAGTTACATTATGTACTGCACAAACACAAAGTCTTACCAAGTAATTTTGGTCTACATTCTAGTGTAAATATCATATTACACTTGAAAAAAGACAANGGTCTGTGGGGTCTGAAGGGTCTGTGGGGTCTGTGGGGTCTGAAGGGTCTGTGGGGTCTGAAGGGCCTGTGGAAGGGCCTGTGGGGTCTGCAGTGTCTGCGGGGTCTGCAGGGCCTGTGGAAGGGCCTGTGAAAGGGCCTGCGGGGCCTGTGGGGCCGCCCTCGGGTACTGCAGCTCGCTGTCCTCCAGAACCATCCCGGTCCAAAACCTCTCCAGCTGAGGGCTGTTCCCGATGCAGGAGTCCCAGAACCCAGAGTCCGGCGTGGCTGGAGTGGAGGACTGGGAGCTGGCGGAGGAGGTGCTGTACATCTGCTGCTCCGGGTACGAGACGTTTGACCCGTTGGTGGTGAAGCTCATCATCTCCAATGGTTTGCACCATGAAGGGGGAACAGCAGAGGCTTGGGTGCCGGGCTGCGGCCACATGCCCCACATGGGCGGACTGGACATTTTGGTGTGGCTGCTCTGAAGCCCAAATAAGGATCCGTACTGTCCAGGGGGAGAGTAAGCAGGAGGGTGTTGGCTGTAGTAGGCGGCGTTGTCCATTTCTAGTTTGACGGGTCCTGGGTAGGCGGGCAGCGGCCCCAGAGGCCTCAGCGGCGCAGATGACCCGCTGCCGGCGGCGCTTGGAGGTGAAGGGAAAGCATCATGATGCGGGCTGCTGGACAGCCACGGAGCCTTTCTTGCGTCTTTACATTTCAGGGTGCGGGCTCTACGGTTCTGGAACCAAACCTGGACAGGAAATAAAAAAAACAAGAGTCAGAATTTAAATACAGAGCTGATTAAAAACAGATTCAGTTAAACATTCACCAGACAAACAGGAACAGGAATCAGGGGAACCTCAAATGAGATAAAAACAGGTTCAGATTTAAGACACGTGGATTAGTAGGATCTGAAATGTAGGACACTTTTAAAACTATATATTTCTGTATTAGTTTCATCTGGGTTTTTTTATTTTAGTCATTTTTAACCTTTCCATATGCAAATAAAAAAACAACAGAAAAACTAAAACACAAACAAACCAAAAAAGGGGAAAAAGGATAATTATAGGATAAATACTAATACAGAAATAGATAAATAATATTTCCCTCTGTGTCTAAAATTAGATTAATTTTAGATTTGACAGAAATAAGCAAAGTATAAAATGAAAAGTGTAAAGAAATATATTTATACATAGATTATGAACAACCAAGTAAGTAAATAAATAAAAACAAAAGTTTTTCCAGCTTCTTTTCCTGGTATTTAACACAGTTGATCCTGTTTTCTCTGTATTTTTAATATTATACTAAATATATATATGGATTTAATTTTTCCATTTGTAAAGTGTATTTTTGGCTTTTATTTTTTCTCTTTCACATTTTCTCTTTGCTGCTCTGGTAATGGAAATGCTCCATGTTGAAGTCAAACACAGAGATATTTTATTGTTCTAACTCATCGTTTGCGTAGCTTCTTACCTGGATGCGTGACTCTGGTAAGCCGGTGGTCTGGGACAGGTTCTCCCGGAGGCTGATGCCGGGGTACGGGTCGGTTTCGAAGGTAGTGCGCAGAAGCTCGACGTGTTCTTTGGAGAAGCTGGTCCTCTTCCTGCGGCTGGCGCTGCGAGATGAGCCGCTGCTGGAGGCCGTAGGCCGGCTCTCATCTGGGGAAAGAGATAAGGTGCAAGGCTCTGAGAAACTGTTTATGTTCTACCAGAAACATCTGGCTGAAGGGGGCAAAGCAGAACACAAGAGCAAATACGACAAATTTAACATATTTTTCTATTGTTAAAACACATTTTATTCATGAAATATAAATAAACTTGAAATAACAAAAGAGCAGTGATAAATAACTAGCAGTTTCTACTTAGCAAGATGCACATGTTTCTCCTCTGTCTCTAAGGCTGTGTTCACACTGCAGCCTGAAGTGACCCAATTCCGATTTTTCTGTCAAACCGGTTTTTCTGCTGACACAGATATGTGACCTGTATGTGTTCTGCAGTCCGAAAGGGCAAATGACCTGAAAGTGTCCCGCATCCGCAGTAGAGGGCGCTATAGCGTCAGCGTTCTCAGTGTTCTGCCAACCGCCATAAAAAGAAGTAGTGCTCAGTGTTTGCGGAAGTAAACATGGAGGCTAACGGTGGAGCTTAGCTTACACATTTAAAGAAGTTGTTGAGTAGCATATTAACTATTAACAACTTAATCCTCATATTGTCCATCATGGTTGTTGTTTTTCTTCCCGCTTGCGCAAATCAGGACGCAGAATTTGTTGAGTATCAGTGACGTTCAGTTCGGATGAATGCGGCCTGGACGTTAGGTCGCATTTGAAGGGGATACGTATCGGATATGGGTCACATTCGAAAAAGAATCCAATAAAAATAATCTGTGCTGTTCACACTACCAAGAAAAGATCTGATACAGGTCGTATTATGTAAAAAAATCGGAATTGAGTCACTTCAGGCTGCAGAGTGAACGCACCCTAAAAGTTTTGACTCTGACTGTTTCAACAAAACAGAAATCTGGATAAAATAGTTGATTTTAGCTTTAAAAAGCAACATTGTGTTGTTCCTAAATTAGCTCATTACTAGTTTAAAAAAGTGACTTTTTTTCTTTTAAAAAAACTACTACTTTTTTTTTACATTGAATAAAAAGATATTTCTTTTTTAAAATAGTTGATTTTTAGCTTAAGAAAATCTACTTTAACCAGAATAGCTGAGTTTTAGCTCCTGGGACTCTTATCCTGTAACTCTTACCATGACTGGAGTCTTTCCACATTGCAGTAGCTGGGCAGACCTGCTTTCTGGGTGTTGTAGCTGAGAATGAGGTCAGTGTCTGTGTGTCGTATCAGAGCACCTTTTATATCGATCAGCAGAGAATCCTGAAAAGTTCCACCAAAGCCAGCGGGGGTGGGACAGGGTTTGTTGAATGCTTGAAGGTGGGACTTTGACCCCCACAGCATCCCCTGACCTCTCACCAACCTCCCAGCTCACATCAACAGCCATCCCACTCCAGATCTGAGAGAAGGTCAACCACAGATATGGAAAAAAAACGAGTCACTAAGAGAAACTCGTTGAAACCACTTTACTGTTTGTGTCACATGATGCTATATGCAAGGTACAATGTGATAGTTTCACTAACTAGAAACAACCAATCTGAGCCAATAGACTTGACTTTGCACTGTCAATCACAATCTTGTGTCAAGCTACAACTAGCATAGCTTTTTGGTTGTATTTAGGGCTTCAGGGAAGCAGCTACATATGAATGTTAAGGCTAGTTAGATGTTAGATGGATTAAAAGGTTCCTTTAAAAGTAAGTTTAACTTTACACCAAATGTTTTCATTCCAGTTTTGCAATGAGGCCTCAGGTTAACCATTACTAAGCCAGTAATACTTACAACTTTACATTAATCAACAAACGACAATCTTAGGGAACTACTTTTTGGAAAAAGAGCAAAGTGGAGCAGTGAGCTGAATTCAATCAGTGGCGTTCATATGCAAAGCAGGCCTGTGGGAAAACAAAGGATGGCCGAAGCAGTGAGCAACTGGACTTTACCTGTTAGCTGTAGCTGTCTGGACCTGTTTCGGTTGTGTTTAGGGAAGCAGCTACATTTGAAATGCACTGATAATGTAAACACTGAACGTCAATACTGAGCAAAGTCCAGGAGCAGATTTACAGTTTTGCAAGAATAAAAGAAGACAATGCAGTCATGAGTTATCAGAGGCGAGCACAGCAAGCTCCATTGTTTTATCTTTTATCTATAAGAGGAAAAAACTCAATGTCTCAGCTTTCACTCTGTGCTTCAGCTAAATCCTATCAGACAACCTCAGCAGTTTTTGTTTTTTACAAACTTGCATAACTCATGCAAGACCTGCATATTTTAAATAACACATAAAACTCAAAATATTAATGAACTTCAAGTTGTGTAAATATGATCACAACTTGAAGTTCTAAAATATTTCAGATACATTTCTGAAAAAGGGGGAAGGTCCTCTATCACTGAACCATCCCATCAGATTATTACTTATGCTCCAGGTTAACATACAATGATCGAGTGATTGAAGATAACTAAAAACGGTTTCAGCCAACAGGCTGTCCAGCTAATGTGAAATCACTACAAACAGCTGCACTCGACTCAGTCCTGCCTGCAGAGATATGTGCATATTTTTTTCTTTTAAAAAAGCAAATATCTAATCAACTTATCACTTAAAAGTCAAAGTAGTAAAACATTGATGATCTCTTTCAGTTTGAGTGAGGATGGATGTTACCATCTGGAATAAGGAAAGCACATATTTTATGTTTTATTCTTAAAACTTAGAGCAGATACACTCCTACTTTTAAGAAAATAATAAAACATAATATTCTATCAAGGTATAATGATGCATATTGATTCAGTAGAGTTGTATCATTTAAAGATACATGATTTTTCTTTGTTATTTTTATATATAAGCATTCCCTGTTTTGTGTCTATATGAATAGTTGATAGATGTTATATGGATTCTTCTAAAGTTTTTTCATTTTTTTAAAGTAACTATTACAAACTAATTTTTGATTAAAATTTAATAATAAAATTTGTTTTTATTTCATGAAAAATTGTTTGGTTTTTTTTTAAAGAAATCTTAGAAATATTCTATTCCATATAATTTTTTTAAAGAAAAATAAAGCGTTTGTAGTCTACCCCTTCTCTCAAAAGTCAATTTGTTGTGCTGTAAGCAACTAAACGTGTATCTGTCATTCAAACCTATGTAAGATTTTTCTTTGTCAAAAAAAAAAAAAAAAAAAATATTGGATTTTTTGGAAAGATTTTTAATAAAAGATCTTAAAGGGAATTTTTTTAACTTAAAAAGTCATTTTTTAAATAAAAAAAGGAGATATTTTAAATAAAAGAAACTTTTTAATAAGAAATTAGGTTTTCTCTATTAAAAAACTAATTTTTTCATAATCTCCTTGTTTTATATAAACAAGGAGATTTTCATTAAAAACTTTTCATAAAAATTAGGTTTTTTATTTAAAAAAAATCATTTTTATAAGAAAAGGAGTTAATAAAAAATTATTAACATTTTCTTCATGTTAACATGTAATATGTTCATTTTAAACTATAAGTAAATGAAACAAACAAACAAATAAATAAAATATAAGAAGGAAGCTGTCAATATTCACAGGCCTGGACATTCTAGCAAATTCACCACAAAAGTAAGATTGTGAACTGGCTGCAAAAACTCACAAGCTCCATCTCAGATCATACAAACCTCAGTAGAGATGTTTGGAGAGAACAAAACATATCAGCACAAACTCAACACACAGTGCTTATGAATGACGTTGACATTGGATGAACTATGAACTCATCTGTATACTAAATTACTCTGGAGTAAAATATGTAGTTTGATTTGCCCAAACTACATCACAAACAGCTTAAATGATCCCAAACGCAGTTTCAAATGTTCAAAAGAATGACAGGACAACCAAAGAATCAAGGTGTAGCAACGACTGAAGCAACATGGAAAGAAAAGTAAAACTTCTCTGCAAGAGACGGACGGATGCAGCTACTTCTGCTAAATGTGGTTCAGCAAGTTTTTGGGGCAAATTTCGTTTTTTTTTTGTTTTGTTTAAAAGTTACACAAGTCAAACATGAGAGAGGCGCCATCGTGATGTGGATGCTGCATTTTTAGCCTGTTGTTTTGCAGAAACAAAACAAACAACAATCAAAACAACAACAAAAAAACCTGTTTTTGACCCAACACCCAAGACTCTGTCTAGAGCTCGACTTTTTACATGATGAAGATGATGAAGCAGCCGCCAGTAAGCTTCAGTAAACTCATGTACCCTGACAGATAAAACACAATGAGACGCTATCTGTCATAGATTGACCTCTCCATGTGATGGATGTCAGCATTATTGGAGTGTGTAGTCATCTTGGCAAACAAAAACCTTTCTAACTAAGACAACCAGCCCCCTAAACAGAGACTTTAAAGAAGGCTTGGGAACGGTTCAGCGTAATGCAAGAGAGAAGGCTGCTGTTCAAGCTAAAATTAAAATATCTTGTCAACTATTGATCTTACTGCTGTACAATTAAATTATATTATCAAACATCAAGAAATTTGAACATTTTTGACTTTTGAAATTTTCCAAGTCAAAATTTTCTAATTTTGAAACTCAGAAATGTCCACTTTTTTTTTTTTTTTCCTGAACATTTCTTAGATTAATCTCAACATTTTTCAGTTTTTTTTTCTGGCAAATGTTTGGCTTTTGAAACTCAGAAATGCCTACATTTTTATTTCTATAATCTTTAGATTAATTTTAAAAAGAATGCGTCCTTTGGTGGGAATTTACTTTTTTTTTCTGCCTACAACTGCTCTGTTTTGTAGTTGTACAAATACTGGGGGGGCCATGTCTTGATAGGTTTGTAGTTGTGTCATACTCTTCCTATTTTCAGGTCAAACACTTTAGCAGCACCAAGTGAGATTAGGCCTGTCACGATAACACATTTTGCCAAGCGATTAATTGTCTAAAAAATTATTGCGATAAATGATAATATTGTTTCAAGACCTTTTGACACTGATTTAATGGAAATGACTAATAATACATGCGATTTCCTGCTATAGACAGATACACTTTATTTTCAAAAGAACACATAATACTGGAACTAATAAACTAAATAAACAAAACAACCAAAAACAAAAATAAAATGGATTCCCAGCCTCCATTAACAAAAAACATACTTGAATAAAAGCTAAACAACATAAAGCCAAAGTGGAAATAAATACTGCATTCAACCAAAAGAATGCAGATTATGAAGTCTGTATACTATATTGGCCTTCAGTAATCACTAGATTTAAATAGAGAAGACGGGCACATCCGACTACCTAATGCAGTAGTTCATACCACACGATTTTTTTTGCCCCTGTTTCCCCCCTTATGACAATCTTAGATCGTTGGCCGATCTAAGATTGTCGCTGGTGATTTCGTAACCGATCATCCTGCAGTGTGTTACGGTAGATCATTGTGGCCGCTCCGATCTAAATCAGGGGTTTTCCCCGACTGGGAGCTGACATGGCGCAACCCGAAGTCCAGCGGACATCGGAGGTCATATATGGAAACAACATTAATATTTATCCA